>NC_051164.1:5988740-6198740 GCF_013339745.2 Dermacentor silvarum | reverse complement strand
CATCGCCGTAGTTGTTGATAATCATGCTGTTACTGCCCTCGTCGACACCGGTGCCGATTATTCAGTTATGAGCGGTGCACTCGCATCTAAATTGAGGAGGGTCACCACGCCATGTCAAGGGACCAAGTTACGCACGGCAGGTGGCCATCTGGTGATGCCAACTGGAATGTGTACGGCACGTATTCGAATCCGTGCGTCGACGTTCACGGGGTCTTTCCTCGTATTACCTGTGTGCTCCCGCCCAATAATCCTTGGAATGGACTTTCTTTGTGAATACGGCGCAATCATTGACTTACGTGAGTTGCTGGTGTCGTTCGAGGACTCTTTTACTTCTGAAACTGACATCACCCAATTACCGAAGACCGCGCTGCGTGTGTCCGATGAATCCGTGACTCTGCCTCCTCGCAGCAGCCTCTTTGTCGGTTTGGAATGAGAGCAGGGCTTTCCCCACGCTGTAATTGCGGAGGCAAATTTGTCTTTCCTCCTTGCACGACAAATCTGCGTTGCCAGAGGAGTTATTCAGCCTCGAAACAGTCAGGCTCACCTGCTGGTCACGAACTTTAGTGAGAAATATCGTCATCTCACAAGATGCACCGCGATTGCATACTTTGCAGAAATTGCTGACGCCAACGGTCCGCCAGTATTAGCTGCTCTTTCGCCGTGTGACCATTCTGCCATGGCATTTGCGAGCACTCTCGGTGTGAACCCGAGCCTACCATCAGAACAACGAAAAAGGCTTCTCGATGTACTCGGTTCTTTTCGAGATTGTTTCGCTACAACGACGAAGGTTAACCAGACGCCGCTTGCCCAGCATCGTATAATTACCGAACCTACCGAAAGGCCCGTTCGACAACATGCCTATCGGGTATCGCAAAAGGAACAAGACGCCATACGTCACCAAGTTCAGCAGATGCTTAAAGATGACGTCATCCAGCCATCGACCAGTCCCTGGGCTTCGCCAGTTGTGTTAGTAAAAAAGAAAGATGGTACCTTGCGCTTTTACGTGGATTATGGAAAATTAAATAAGATCACGAAGAAAGACGTTTATCCCCTGCCCCGAATAGATGACTCCTTGGATCGTATACGCAACGCTCGCTACTTTTCTTCCATGGATTTACGCAGTGGCTACTGGCAAATCCCAGTCGACGCGCGTGATCGTGAAAAGACCGCTTTTATTACTCCTGACGAACTCTACGAGTTCAAGGTGCTTCCTTTTGGATTATGCTCAGCGCCAGCTACTTTTCAAAGAATGATGGACACGGTTCTCTCTGGGCTGAAATGGCAATCGTGTCTCGTTTACCTCGACGACGTGGTGGTCTTTTCGGACACGTTTGCACAGCACGTACAACGCCTTCAGACAGTTCTTCAGGCAATTCGAACAGCTGGACTTTCTCTAAAACCCGAGAAATGTCATTTTGGGTACGAAGAACTGAAGTTTCTAGGTCACGTTGTAAGCCATACCGGCATCCGCCCAGACCCCGAGAAAACGAGCGCCGTCACCGCATTTCCCGTGCCAACAAATAAGCGCGATCTCCGCCGATTTCTGGGGCTCTGTGCGTACTACTGACGCTTTGTCAATTTTTTCTATGATCGCTGAACCGCTCAACCAACTTACGAAGGAAGGCATCCCGTTTGTTTGGGGTCAGGATCAGCGCCTCGCATTTGATACCCTCCGCAACCTTCTCCAGGCCCCACCTGTACTCGGTCACTTTGACGAGAACGCTGACACGGAGTTGCACACAGACGCCAGCAACGTCGGCCTTGGAGTTGTATTGGTTCAGTTGCAAAATGACGTAGAGCGTGTGATTGCCTATGCGAGCCGAACGTTATCCGCTGCCGAGAAAAACTACTCTGCCACAGAAAAAGAATGCTTAGCCGTTGTCTGGGTCATAACAAAGTTTCGGCCATACTTGTACGGTCGCCCATTCAGAGTAGTGAGCGACCATCATTCGTTTTGCTGGCTCGCGAATCTCAAAGATCCCTCAGGTCGCCTAGCGCGATGGAGCCTTCGACTGCAAGAGTTTGACGTCACCATCGTTCACAAGTCAGGACGCAAACACACCGACGCTGACTGTCTCTCACGTGCACCAGTCGGAAGTGCCTCCGCTGACCTTGAAGAGGACGACAGTTTTCTTTCTGCCGTATCAGTAACAGACATGGCTCAACATTGACTACCTGGAAGGGCGCACTTCAAGTCTTCCTCGAAATTTCCCACGCGCGCTAGCCTCCTTTTGTTTCCGAGATGGCGTCCTTTATAAGAAGAACTTTGACCATACGCAACCTACATACCTGCTAGTTGCGCCGACCTCGCTTCGTGACGATATTTTACGTCCCTGTCACAACGAACCGTCGTCCGGACACCTGGGGTACACACGCACGTTGGAACGAATTCGCCGCTGTTACTACTGGCCACGTCTCGCAAAGACTGTGAAGCAGTACGTTCGCACATGTCGCGACTGCCAACGACGTAAGACTCCACCTGTGAGGCCAGCGGGACTGCTACAACCAATAGCAATACCGCAGAGGCCATTTCATCAGATTGGTATGGACTTGCTGGGATCATTCCCCACGTCTTCGTCCGGAAATCGGTGGATTGTGGTCGCTACCGATTACCTAACACGGTACTGCGAAACAAAGGCACTCCCAAAAGCTACTGCAACAGACATCGCCCATTTTTTTCGTGCACAGCATTGTCCTCCGTCACGGAGCGCCAGCGGTCGTCATTACTGATCGTGGGACAGCTTTCACCGCCGAGATGCTACAGGAAGTCTTGAGGCTAAGCGGCACTGCACATCGCATAACTACGGCTTATCACCCCCAAACAAATGGACTGACTGAACGCCTGAACAAGACAATCGCGGATATGCTGTCAATGTATGTGGCCATTGACCACAAGAACTGGGACGAGATCCTTCCTTACGTCACTTTTGCGTACAATACCGCAATTCAAGAAAGTGCAGACTTCACACCTTTTCACTTAGTGCACAGTCGAGAAGTCACCACGATGCTCGACGCCATGCTCCTTCCCGACAACTTGGGAATGTTTAACACGGACGCGGCCATGTTCGCCCAGCGCGCCAAGGAGGCCCGTCAACTCGCGCGATGCCGTATTCAGTGTCGCCAAACCGCAGACGCACGCCGCTACAACCTTCGCCACCGAGAGTTTGCCTACAATCCTGGCGATGAAGTGTGGGTGTGGACCCCCATCCGACAGTGGGGCCGGTCAGAAAAGTTGCTGCGTCGCTACTTCGGTCCCTACAAGATTGTACGGCAACTCAGTGACGTTACCTACGAGGTTCTCCCAGAAGGCATCCTAGAAACTCCCGTCGGCTTCCTCAAACTGAAGTGGTTCATGTTACAAGACTAAAACCATATTTTTCGCGTCGTGACTCGACCGTCGAGTGACTATTGACAACTTAGCGTCGTCCTTTTTTTTTGTTCGTTTTCGTTATGTCCAGTGTTTTTATTTTTTACTTTTGTTCCTTCTTTCACAGCACCAGATTGTTATTTCGTGTTCCGACACATTTCTTTCGTTTCTATTGTAGCCCTCATTTTTTATGTATTTTTTTTACCCTCATTTGCAGCATCTAGACGATGCTTCTTTAGGAGAGGGGGTAATGGCACATGCCGACACATATGAGCAATCTAGTGTGGCACGTACACGCTTGGGGGGTAGGTAGAAGACGAGAACGTTGTTCTTTTGGTCTGGTTCCGATGTCTCTGTTGTCTCGCCCGCGACAATATTTACCTTTGCGCGAACCAGCCCACCTAAGTACTCCTCTTCATCCAAACTCCGCTCGCACGTTTCACTTCCCCCGTTCGCGGACGATGCCCGCTGGGCGAGTCAGTCAGAAGATTGACTATAGAATGGCTTAAGGCGTGCAACATATGTCTTTCTAGAGCGGCGACCATTGCTGGTGACGCTGGAGATTACATACGTAACGCCACTGAGGCGGTCGACAATGACGAATGCATCAGAGTAGTGGACCAAGAACTTATGACACAGACCACGTTTGCGGACCGGGGTCCCAAACCACACAAGGTCACCTTTAGTATGAGACACGAACTGATGGCGGCCGTCGTAACGAATCTTTGAACGCTCTTGAGATTCCAGAGTTCGGAGGCGGGCAATGCGACGGGCTTCGTCTGCTCGGCACAACGCCTCGGCAACCGAAATTTCCACGTCCAGCGTAAAAGGAAGAGTAGTGTCGAAACAGCTGGGCCGGCATTTAGTAGCGATGCCTTTCCCGATGCTAATGCCTTTTCGCGATTTTCGCGCTTGGTCAGGTGTCAGAGTGACGGTCCGCTCAAGTTATCAACGGGATCAGCCGGCTGTGAGCGGTGGATGATGAGACTAATATAGACTAAGGCATAAGGCATCGCTACAAAATACCGGCCCTGCGAGGAGAGCGAGCATAGAGCAGATAAAATGGCGGGTACCCTGTGGTCTCATGCTTTGCATTTTAATATTTCAGCTTTGGTAAAATTTACGTTTAATATGCGAGAATTTTCAATTAGGGAGGTGCTTTTAACAGCGAAGCTGTTTAAGCCAGCCGTAATTTGTGGTTCGTGGTTCGTATCAAGAAACTATCAAGAAATAAAAGAAAATGAACTTTCTTGCCGAGGCGGGATTCGAACCCCCGTGCCCCCAGTCCCAAGGTGAGCATCGTAACCACAAAGCTATACAGCCACGCTTTGTCCACAGCTGGCGCGTTCGCACGCTCGTGATCTGCGAGGGGAAGATGAGAGCGAGAGAGACGCATTCACGGAGCATGTGTGCTGGAACGCGTTGTCGGCATTGCAGTGCGGTGCCGGTGTTGCAAGCTGCGCTATGCAACGCGCAGTGACGGCCGTAAGTCCGAGACGCGCGAACATAAATTATCATCATCATGAGTAATAAGATGAAAAGTTCGCGCGCACTTTCGGAAAATGCTGGGCTACGGTCGTCCAGCAATGTTTCAAGCAAGGTTAAGCGCTTTTTTTTTTTCATTTTTTTTTCAGCTTGTGTCTCAGAAAACCAAGTTTTCGTGAAGCGCAGACGTTTGTTATAGTATGCGTGTACTAGGAAAGCGTGTTAGTAATGGTTACTCCCAGGTATTTATATTCATTTACTTCATATACTGGTGTTCCCTGACCGCGGTAAGCAAACGTGAATGGTTGTTTTTTTTTTCGTCACGCGTATAAGGACCGTTTTATCGGGGTTTATTAATACCACTGACTACCGGGTGCACCATTCACTAGCTTTTGTTAGGGCGAAATCCAAGTCAACCTGATGTTGTTGACAGGCTACTTTCTTATATAGAACGCGGTCATCAGCGAGCAATCTGATATTAATATTAGAATCAACCATATCTACTCAGTCTTTGATATCTATTACGAAAGGAGTCGGCCCTAGTACACATGCTTGTGGAACCTCTGAAGGTACTGGTAATATTTTAGAAGCGTGTCCCCTCACATCAAAGAACTGAGCACGATTTGAAAATGAGCATCTATCCAATTTATGATGAAAGGTGGAAGATTAAGGTTTCGGAGCAACAGGAGACGATTTACATGAGGGACACGATCAAATGCCTTGCGGAAGTAAAAAAAAATCTAGCTGACCAGAAGAATCAACTGTCAATTCGATATCGTGACTGTTGTTACGAGCTGCGTGCACGTTGATAACTGTTTTCGAAAGCCATGTAGAGCTGAGGAAAACAGGTTATTACTTTCCAGGAAATCGGTAATAAAATGCGCAATAATGTGTTCGAGTACCTTGTAGCACGATGACGTCAGAGAAATTGGGCGGTAGTTCTCTTTCAGCAGGTCATCTTTCTTGTGCACAGCTACAACTCTGGCGAGGCGCCAATCATCTGGTAAGGTCGCCGTTTTGATCGATTAACAGAAAATGGTAGTTTAGATATGCGATACTGGTTCTGCATTTCGGCGCAGGAAAAGAGTTCGGAATTCCGTCAGGGCCCCCAGAGGAGGAGGAACAAACTTTTATTTAAACCAGCAGTTTAGCTGGCTGGGCCTAGGCCTCCCACGTGGGGACATCGAGGTCTTGCCTCTTCGCCGCCTCGCAGGCTTGCTGGGTAGCCCAGAGTTGGTCGTCGAGTTGGGAGCTGCGCAGGGCGGCGTGCCATCTCGACGAGAGGGTCACGGTATTATTTGTCGGGTATTGGTTTTTACATTCCCATAGCATGTGGGGAAGCGATGCTGCCTCAGTCTTACAGATCTTGCAAATGTTACTAGGGTAGGTGTCCGGGTAGATCCTGTGGTAACGTGTTAGTGAGGGGTACGTGTTTGTCTGTAACAGGCGAAGGGTGGTTGCCTGTGCTCTGTTTAGCTTGTGATGAGGGATGGGGAAGGTTCTTCTGTTAAGATAGAATGATTTCGTGAGGTCGTTGTAGCTGGTGAGGCGATCGCGTTCCGCGGGTGCACCTGCGCTGTCTCCGGCACGGTTGACAAGGCCTCGTGCTACGGAGTGAGCAACCTCGTTGAGGTTGGTGAGGTGCGGATGTACGTCGCCAGCGTGCGCTGGGAACCAGACGAGAGGGATTTGCTTCTCAAGTGAGTGAGGGGCTTGGTTTAGGATGCGTAGCGCTTGTTTTGAAATACGACCTTTGATGTAGTTGCTGATTGCCGTGCGGGAATCGCTCACGATGGTATGGCAGTCCGGATCAAGGGTGGCCAGGGCGATGGCCACTTCCTCGGCCGTCTCGGCGTTTTGGGTTACGATGCTGGCGGCATGTTTGGCCCCCAGAAGAATTTTATTTTATATCCAGTAACAGTGAAAAGACACCTTCAAAGGTTGATGAAAATATTTTTTTTCGAGATGCAGATAGTGCGCAAGAAAGTTCAATTTGAAGTTGTTGAAGGAGGTCAGTGTTTCTGCTTAACTTTTTTTTTTTTTTGCTTTCTTAAGCCTTCGCTTAAAGTGTAGAATGTCATGGGTAGGGACCATCTGTTCTGACCTTTTATTACTGTTGGCTTAAAGCCGGCAACAGAGCCACGACTAACGCGTAGCGTCTCTTCGACACCATTTCTAACGTGTTGATTTTAAATGCGAAGCATTACTTGGCGGACATTTGCTACTTTGACAGTGTCTGTCTGTCTGTCTGTCTGTCTGTCTGTCTGTCTGTCTGTCTGTCTGTCTGTCTGTCTGTCTGTCTGTCTGTCTGTCTGTCTGTCTGTCTGTCTATCTGTCTGTCTGTCTGTCTGACTCTGTCTGTCTGACTGTCTGACTCTGTCTGTCTGTCTGACTCTGTCTGTCTGTCTGACTCTGTCTGTCTGTCTGACTCTGTCTGACTGTCTGACTGACTGTCTGTCTGTCTGACTGACTGTCTGACTGTCTGACTGTCTGACTGTCTGACTGTCTGACTGTCTGACTGTCTGACTGTCTGACTGTCCGACTGACTGACTGACTGACTGACTGACTGACTGACTGTCTGACTGTCTGACTGACTGTCTGACTGTCTGACTGACTGTCTGACTGACTGTCTGACTGTCTGACTCTGTCTGTCTGTCTGTCTGACTCTGTCTGTCTGTCTGTCTGACTCTGTCTGTCTGTCTGTCTGACTCTGTCTGTCTGTCTGTCTGACTCTGTCTGTCTGTCTGTCTGACTCTGTCTGTCTGTCTGTCTGTCTGTCTGACTCTGTCTGTCTGTCTGTCTGTCTGTCTGACTCTGTCTGTCTGTCTGTCTGACTCTGTCTGTCTGACTCTGTCTGACTGACTCTGTCTGTCTGTCTGTCTGACTCTGTCTGTCTTACTCTGTCTGTCTAGACAGACAGACAGACCGTTTTTCGCGTTTAGGTAGCCCAAGAAAGGCTATCGTGGTCGTCTATCTGCGCGAGTACGCTGACGACAAAACGATCTTTGAGTACTATCGCCACGCCTTCACCTCGACCGCTGCGATTGCGTCGAAAGATTTCACATGAAGGGCGGATCACATTCGCATCACTGATGTCACCATCTAGCCACGTTTCAGAAACTATAGTTATGTGCGGATCGTATTTAAAAAGTTGTTCGAGCTGTTCAGTCTTATTTACTAAGCTGCGGGTGTTAAAACTTAGCAATCTGAGTTCCTTTGAACTACTACGCTTGTCCAGTCAGTGACTATCACGTGGTTGACGAGCTTTTTGGAAAAGGACGCGCTGATTAATAGTGTCATCCCATACGTAGAGGTTGCCATCAATGCTCAGTTCTTCATTAACAAGGAAAACACGTTTTGCTTGAGATTTATCGGCCTGAGCAGATTACCGTAGAAGGCGCCTTTACCGCAGGCTATACTGGCTGTAGTCATCTTGCGAATATATGTTGGTGCCTTTCAGCTTTCTATGACCTCTTCTTTTTCTAGGAAATCTTGGAACTAAAACTTCACCGGCCTTTTGCCTGACTTTTGTCCAAGACGGTGAATTCTTGCAACAGAACGGATGGTTTGGTTTATGTTCTGTGAAAGAACCATGATTGCGCGCTGCAGCGATTTTTCATTTTCTCCTCGTTGCTCTTTAATGCCATAAATAATGACGTTGCGTCGTCGGCTGGGATCCTCGAGATCCGCCAGCTTACTGTTTTGTTGTTCAATTACTTGCTTTAAGCTTTTTTAAAGCTGTAGTGGCTCAATTTCGGAGGTTTCTTGCGGATTTCTACCAGCACTTGGTTAACTTCTATCCATTTAGTATTTAAGGATGACACAGTTTGCTCCGTAGTTGAAAGACGTTTTCGAATGTCTGCTAACACCTCACCTCGTGGTACTCCACGAAATCTTTGGTGGAGAGTCGTGGCGCCGTCCTCGGTCATCACGAAGAATATTTGGTCTGTCGGCCAAATAGCTGCATAGCCACTGAAAAGTGCGGCCACCAATTCCGGCTTCAGCCAGAGCCTCTATAATGGCATAACGTGCTACATTAGCGTAGGTGCCTTTTATGTCAAGGAACAATGCCGCAGTGAGTCGTTTCAGATGTTTTTCATGTTGAACAAATGTAACCAAATTGATCACATGATCTATGGATGAGCGCCCACTCCGGAAGCCAGCCATAGCATCTGGGTACACATTGTAATTCTCCAGGTACCTTTCCAGGCGCGTCAAAACCATTCCATTACCGTTGTTTTTCCGATGCAACTAGCGATGGGGCGGTACGATGACAAATCTAAAGGTTTGAGAAGTGGTAACAAGTGGCTGCATATCCATTCACGTGGAACCATACCGTTGCGCCAAGACTCGTTGTAATGGTCTAGCAGCATGAGTTGCGCTTTCTGCCAAAGATTGCCGACATGCCGCATAGGTAACGCCTTCCGACCCAGGTGACGAAGAGCGCCTGCAAGTCGCCAGGGCCGTTTCAAGCTCCTCCACCGAAAACATGACATCCATACGGGAGTCCCGAGACGCAGGAGTGACACCTGGTGTAAGTGCGCGTTGAGGCTGCAAGCGGGGAAGTCTTGGGCAAAATTCTTGAACTATCTCAATCTCTCTGCAACCTTGGTGCAAATGATTTGAAAGGACCACGCTGTTGCAGTGATACGCGAAATCCACGCACGGTTCTCCATATCTGAGATAAGCGCTGACAGGGATCCAACGACTCACGGAATCGTTTCCATCTTTGAGATTTGAGCGCATCGATGCGGCGCTCAGTCTTCTTTTGCATTCGCCTTGCCTCTCTGAGATCGTGTATGGTTCTTCCTTCAGCCCGCCGACGAATCGCTCGTAGTCGCAATTCGGTTTCAAGTTATTCATATTTCGGGAAAGGCTGAAAACCGCGTGTTCATGGCTTTTTGAATTTCGTGTTCCATACTAGAAAGGTTTCCTTCCTGACACACATCCTCCATGTGTCACCGAAACGCCGACCAGTCAATTTGTTGGAGAGTCGTGGAAGAGTCTTCAGATATGTGGGTGCTGCCATGTGATTCGATGTCGGAGAACTTTTCGACGAGAGAGACCAGGGTCAAATCTAGGCAGCTGCTGTATATAATCCCTCGTAAATATGTCTGACTACCATCGTTGAGGCAATAAAAGTCGTGCTGTGTGGCAAAAGATGCTTCCCCTGGAGTCCATCTTCAAACTCCCCCAAAGCGCATGGTGAGCATTAAAATCTCCAAATTGAGTGGCGATGACGCGAGGCGGGCACATGATTGCACCCTTGGGAGTGAAAAGTGCATGATAGCTCTACAGACTGGGGCACCAACTTTGTGCAGTTGGTCTACGCACCGTGTTACGTAACTAGAATCAATAAAAAGTGACTGTGGCTGCAAATGGAATGTTAGATTTTGTGCTTTTGTGAATTGTACATAACGGGAATCACTGCGTCAAATCATATGGTCAGGTAGCTTTCCCATTTTCTTTACCTGGGTCCGGGTGTAAGGAAAATCTGTCACAGCGGTGGCCGTATTCAGTGCCGGAATAATCTAAAAACAGTCGTGTACCGAGCTTCACTTAGGCACTGCTGCTATTTTGGATTCATTCTAGTAGAATGTATTTTATTACTTCTGAATGAGAACCGATTGATATGTTCGCTTCCTAATTGTCAAGTCCGTACTGATTCTTATATATGTCTTGTGGAGTAGGTGTAAAATGTTTCTAGATATAGTCAAAGATATGGTTGCCTGCTTCTCCATCGTCTTGTCAGCTGAGCTGCAAACGTTTTCAGTCTGTCGAGTACTTTTCTCGCAATGTATGAAGTCAGTTTGTATAAGGCACGATTCCACTAATTTGCAGGCTTCTCAATTAAGTATAGTACATGAATGTGATCTACGTTAGACGTTTTCTTGGAGACCCCCTTGGTTGCCCAGGTTGTGTCAACTATTGCTCGTATCCTTTTCGAACTCACCTCATAGGGGCGCGTGCACAATGCAGTGCATATTTACACATGCGCGGCCACACGAGCGAATGTGTTCGTTTCGCGCTGCACCGGAGGCGGTGGTGTCCGCATCCCCTCGCACGCCTTGTTGCGACATCGGGTGCGCGACGTGGGCAGCGCAAGGCCGAGCGCGTTCCGTGGAGCCGCCTTGTGCGCTCGGTGAACGTCTGGCTCAAGGCCATCAGCCTAAAACAGAGCGCACAAGTGACCGTGACGGCCGGTCGTCGGCGGAAGGGATGATGCTCCCTCGTCCGTACGCACGTAATCCGTGTTAACTCGGGAAAACAGAGTATGTCGGCATGCTGGCTGTGCGTGCATTGAAGCAGGAAAAACAAGTGTTGTGGTCACCAGTAGGGGAAGGGCACAAAATGTGAGATTGCTTATGGTATATAGGCTACTTGGGAGGGTGCTGAAAAGAAAACGTTTTAACAACTTAAAATTAAACTCTGGCGCTTTACGTGCCAAAACCACGATATAATCATGAGGCACGCCGTCGGGGAACATTCGGACTAATTTCGACCACCTCGCGACTTTAACCTGCACTTAAATCTAAGAGCGTTTTTACATTAGAGCGTTTACATTAGGGAGTACAAGGGCCTTCTTACATTTGACCCTCAACGAACAGCAGCTGCCGCGACGAGGCCGCACTTTGGTGGAGGAGAAATGAAAAAAAAAAAAAAAAAAAAAAACGTCCATGGGTACTTGGATTTAGGTACACGTTAAAACAACCCAGGTGTTCAAAACTAAGCCTAAGTTTATGCGACACGCTGGGAGCGTGTCGCGTAAACAGATCGTTGTTTTGCCACGCAAAACAGCAGAATGTAGCTAATGTTTAATGCACTATGTCACAATCCAGATGACAATCCAGTGAGACTGCAAACGAAAGCCGACACTATCCAGCCATAATATGGTTCTCATCATGCTGAGAAGGAAGGAATTAAACTTGGAGGACGCTTAAGCTTCTCCTTTAAGAGTGAACGCGATAGCATTCAAAGATCCCTGACTACTTCTCACGCTTCTGCAGCTTACGTAACCGTAATGTTTACCAGGAAACGCTCGCGGCGAACGCAATGCACGAAGGCGAGCTTCCTGGTAAAAACGCGGTCTCTTGCGTGGGCCGATTCCGAAAGTAGTGAATAGACGCGCCACAAAAATTGCATCAATTTCAGGTTCGTCTTATTATGTCGCACTTTTAATATTTAAGTATGAGAAGATTTCACATAAAACGCGTGCGCTGTGGGTGTTTTGTTTCATGACATTTGTTTGTGGGCTGTCATTCTCAAAATTCCGAGGAATAACTTTGTCAAGAATATAAAAAAAGGTATGGGCAACTGTACGGTTATAATGGTACCCCATATACCGCTTGTCGTATAGCAAGAGAAGATGCGGCATATACATATGCCCAAATATATACGGCACCGGATTTTCTGCTGCACGGGGCCCTTAATGCTATAGCGTTAATACGTGCTATCAGCGCCATTCAGTATTGTCAATCCAGGTCAGTGTGGAAGCACCCGGCAGCTTCGAAAAGTCGCACCGTGTGCACTTTTCCAGGCCGACAGCAAGAGCACGGTCGCACAGAAATATATAATGTAACCACAGATATAGTTGTTCCCTCATATATAGTAATCCCTCCACCGAGCGGGATCCAATGCTCGTAGATGGAGCAACGGGAAACTTGTTGCGTTTTCCGAAACTGTCCCTACTATGTCCGTGAACTGCTGCCTATTGGTTTACAGCTTCAGTGTTTCAGTGTATATACGCATCTTCTGCTGCCGACCACGACTTTGCGGCTTTTGTTGCGACTTCGGAGAGCGCGTTTCGATGTGTGCGATGCCAGAATGTGAATCGTGCCCCACTTGGTCTAAGATAACCATTGTCATTTCCGAAGAGTTGTTTTCGTACTTCGTTTGTTACTTCCTTTCTCCGCAGGGACGACTGTGTGAGCCGGCGCTTGGTGTGTTTCAGACGCCACGTACCCGAGCACATAAGGGGCTAGACGCTCCCGCGTGTAGCCGTGCGCGGCTTGGCCGTGTCTGGGTAAAGGGGGATCCTGGGGGTTGAGCCGATGCCGGGTGTTCGGACGTTTAAGCCCCCGGAGGCAACACACCTCTTTGGCCTCTGCTTAGTATAGACTGGCCCACCTGGAGGAAATCTGCAGTCACGTTTACCTCTTCAATTCCCCGTCGTTCTTTCTCATTTTCAATCTCTACTATATTCTGGGCAGACATCATTGAACTAAGCGAAACTGAACTGCTGGAAGGACTGAAGGACCAATGTTGTCAACGTCAAGAGAATAAATATTAGCTGCGACAGGAAACAAATCCCGACCATGCAACTTCCCTTTGAATCTAGCACCCAACCTGGCACAATTGAAACAGGATACTGCAAGATACGCGTATGCCATTACATCCCGAATCCTCGTCGCTGCTTTAAATGTCAGGTTTGGACAGGGAACTAGTGATGCAGAACTATCGATACTATTGATAGTTGTCACTATCGACCTATCGATGGTAAAAAAAACTATCCCTAGTTCTATCGATATTAATTTCGATAGTACTTTACTAATGATGAAAAATCAACAGCGCGAACTGGCTACAGCATAAACTCGGTTCTCCGAGTGCGTGGTATATGGTGGTGGTGTTACGTCTCAACCTGGACAAGCACATACCTTGGACGTTTCTCACGAGGCGGTCCATTCATCAGCACGCGCACCGACAGCGACCGTGCGTGCCATTGACTGTGACGCGTTAAGAAACGAGCTCGCGTCGAGGCAGCAACAACCACCGCCATCCGTCGATACGGTAATTACTGGAGATCACTACCTAATCCTTATTCTGAGAAGAGGGAAGAAGGATCACCGGCCTAAACGCTATCCCGAGTCCCAACTGTGGCGGTAACTGTGGTAGGACTCTTTGTTATCGCGGTCTACCCGTAACCGAGCTCTGCAGATGTACCCTACGTACAGTTGCTGGATAAAGTGTTAGTGTCGCAAATGTTGTGCTGGCAACAGCGATCCGGGACGCGCCGTTTGGCGCGCCTGCTTCTGAGCTGAATTCGAGTGGAATTATTACTTCAGCACGTGTGCTTGCTGGGTTTCAAGGTCCGTGCATGAACTTAATCGAAGCTGCATCGACATAAACTCTTGACACCGCAGTTGCGCACTACGATTTGTTCCGCAGCACACCACTAACCAAGTCTGCTCACGTGCATACAAGGCGTACAAGGACTACCGATGGTATTATCGATGGTAATACCGACTGCACTATCGATGGCAACAATATCGATAGTATTTTACACTATCGATAGTCAATTTACCTATTGTTTTGCATCACTACACGGAACACAAAGCTGCCGGGGGGCGAATCACGTGTGCTCGATGGGCCACTCACGACCACTTGCCCGATCACTGGGATGCCGAAGTACACTGCGTAAGCTGTGATGGTGGGCAGGCTACATATTAGCGAGAATGCCCCACCTGGACAAAAACGAAAACGATCTTGGCGCTCAAAATCAAAGAAAGCCTCACCTACCAAGAAGCACTTTTATGGTTCATTTTTTCAATTTTTTCAATGTGGTCAGGGGGCTTCGCCACATCTGACCACAGCAACCGCCTCTCCCACGCGCAGTAAGCCGGAGGCCCTGTTGTCCGCCCCAAGGGCGGGCTCAACGTAGGCTGCCTCCTTTAAGTCGGCCATTCCGGAGAACTCTGGTGGCTCTGTCAGCAGCCAGAGGCCTCAATTAAAGTTCAACCTCTGCCTCAGATGCCAGTAGCTCCACAGAGGACTGCCAGTGTTCAGCCATCCAATGCTGAAAAAATGGACACACCTCCATCGCAGTAGGCACTCTCAAGAAGCCCTTGCACCCTCTTGCAAAGGTGGCAAGAAGTTTGAACTCCTGTCACGGCCCTCAGAACGGGCACGTGACAAAAAAAAAAAAAAAAAAAAAAACGTGTCACCTACAATTTCAGCTGATACACATGCGAACACAATCTTTCCTTCGTTCTATATCATGGCTTCTTTCGTAATACACTGCAACTGTGGAGGTGTCATACACAATTCACAATTTAGGTGACATCAAGGACATTTTAAGCAACTTATTTCATATCGCCCTATGCCTACAAGAAAGCAATTTAGGACCTCAGCACACAAAATTCCTGAAGGGCTGCACTGTCGTACGCCGAGACCGTCCCTAGACTAGCCATTTGCCGGGTGGCGTTACCGTTGTGGTCAGAAACGGTATCGCAGTCAGAGAGTTGGTCGTTAACCCTAGAGGTCGATGCGGTCGCCATTGTATGACACAAAACCATCACCCTCTGTTCTATCTGCATCGCAACACATACACAGTTCAAAACAACGAATTTACAGCTCATCGCAGACCAGCTACCCAAACCGTTTTAATGGCCCGTGATTTTAATGCACAGAACATACTATGGGAAAGCAATGATGCCCGAGGACAGAGGACAAACCTGGAAGATTTTATTCTAATTAATGACGCATGTCTTTTGAAACACTGGCCCAAGCACAGGAATAATTAGCTGTCTGAATTAGGGCAGTGTGCTCCAGCTTTCTGCTTGGAGATATTAAATGGGAAATAATAGACAGCCCTTATGGTAGCGGCCATTTGCCAGCCATCGTAAAACTGTCAACCGCACATCCAATCATATCCTCTAGACCTCTCCGTTGGAAACTACATTTAGCTCATTGGCCCTTATTTGCAGAAAATGCTAGCCTCGAAATGAAACTGTGGAGGAGCTGAGCACTGGCGAAATAAATGAGAGGTTTATTGCTGGCATATTTGCAGTGGTGGAGCAGGCTATACCGTTTTCATCGGGACTTTTAAGAAAACGGCATAAATCCTGGTGGACCACCGAATGCACAGCAGCTAAGAAACACCAAAACAAGGCATGGGTAACTTTTTGAAAGTACCCAACACAAAATAATATTCTTTCTTTTAAACAAGCGAAAGTCAAAACAAGATATATCCGCAGACGGGCATAAAAACTATCATGGCAAAGGTATATATCAACAATTAATAGTTCTGTCACGTCTGAACGACTGTGGGGCCAGGTTAAAAAGTTCAACGGGAGATTACTGTCCTTATACGATCCCAATACTTTGAAGTCCAGGCACACAGACCACCCTACAAGAAGAAGCAGACATATTTGGAGAATTTTTTACACCGTTTCCAGCTCAGAAAACTACAGAGAATCCATTTTAAGATACAAAAATATCTGCAGATAAACAAAAGCTACCGACAACGGGAGGTATACATAAACCGTACAATGCTTCCATAACATTCCACGAAATCAATACAGTACTATCTGCGGGTAAGAAAACTGCAGTTGGTTCCGATCGAATACACTACAAAATGCTTGCCCACCTATCCCAGACTGCCTTATTGCTTTTCATTAACAAGATATGGGAAACGGGAAAAATTCCCGCAAATAGGAAAAAAAGCTCTTATTGTTCCCTCTACCTAATAAGGAGCGAAACAATTCACCTAATCTAGGCACCTCGCCGGAAAAACCACTGCGGTTGCCTTTTAATGTATGCACATATACTTCTTTTTTTATTTAATAAACATCTTTTTGTCTGTCTCCCTTCCTGAAAGCGGGAAAATCGCCCAGTAATTCCAGCAGCTATATAGCTCTAATAGACCTATAGCCCTAATAAGTTGTTATACGAAAACATAATAAATATTCGATTAGCATACGTTCTCGAAACATAAAAATTGCTAGATACTCACCAGTGGGGTTGCAACAAAGGCTGCTCAATGACTGGCACTCTTGTCCGTCGTGAATATACCATACGTGAGGTATTCCTTTACGGACAACATTGCCTAGCGATTTTTTTTTTCACCTAGAAAATGCATACGACACTACATGGAGGTATGTTACACGATCTAGCAACACAAGGAATACGCGGCAGAATGCTCAACTGTCTGGCCCATTTTCTGTCAAACGGAACATTTCTGGTCCGTTTGGGTGCAACATTGTCCCGAGAAAATGGCGCCCCACAGGGTTGCGTATGAAGCAGTACTCTTTTCGTGGTGAACGTGAGCTCCATAAATTCAGCTATACCGTCCAACATTATGACGTCGATGACCTTCCCATTGCATGCCGTGCCTCGGGCATGTCTACATGCGAAAGGAAAATCCAGGTAACAATAACAGACAGCGGGCCGATAAAAATGGCTCCCGTTTTTCAACACAAACAAACTGTCGCAGTCTTGTTCTCACAAAAAAGGGGGTTTGCACCCTCACCCTGCTCTCTATTTAAATCAAAGCCCGCTACCCGTTAAACACGAACAAAAGTTCTTAGGAGTCATTTTTGATGATAAACTATAATTCATCGCCCGCGTTAACAGCGTAAAAACAAAGGCAAACGAAGCGCTTAACATCCTGAAGGTCATATCACAGAAGTATGGGGCGCCGACCAAACGTGCCTGTTACGTATTACAGCTTTGTCGGGTGCAGCATTCTTGACATACGGCTGCATATTTTACGGGTCAACAAGGCCGTCGTGCATCAAACGTTTTGTTCCCAGACATAATCACGGACTGCGCTTGGCAACTGGTGCGTACAGAACCTCACCAGCAGAAAGTCTATGTGCCGACAGTAGCGAAGCCTGTTTGGAGCACCGAAGAGCCTTTTTCACAATTTCATACGTACTCCGAATCGCAGCTCTACCTAATCATATATACCTTACTCTTGTCACTTACACCCCAAACAGAATACCACACAGCGAGAGACCACTTATTGAACAGACTGCCCCCGTGGTATGATTTTGCACAGTTTTGTGATTTTACGCTGACATAGCACAAGAAAAAAAGAAACACCGCGTGAACACATATGCAAGGCTTCTCAGAATTATACGAGAAAAATACAGTGACTGCACCGAGTTTTACACTGATGGGTCCAAGACAAATGAACATGTCGGGAGCGCAGTCCTATCAGAATATTGACAAAATTGTGTTAGGTTGCCACAGTTTGCTTCGTTTTTTACAGCCGAAGTATGCGCCCTGCTTATGGCTTAGGAAAAATATAGTAGCAAGAGATAATAAAAAGTCAGCTGTCTACACAGGTTCTCTCACTTCACTAAATTCCCTCCATAGAAAATGAGAGCGCAAACCTTTTCTCGGTCGGCATGCCCGGCGCAAGTGAAAATCATGGTCAAGTCTCTGTTGGTTTCCAAGCCACGTGAGCATCCCGGGAAATGAAAAGGCCGACCAATGCGCAGCAATGACTGTCCATGACAGAAATAAATCTTCCATTCAAGGACTGTGCGGCGATCCCCTTAGCAACAGACTCTAAAGCCCATACTGCAGGAGTGGAAGACCGCCAGGAATGTTTCAGGGCAGTTATTTTATGTCGCGTTCGTGCTGCGCGCACACATCTCACACATAATATTTTACTGAAAGATGATCAACGAGCGGTGCCAAGAACCGATCAATGCCAAGAAACTATTACTAATAAATACGCGTACATCTTAATAACATGTTGGGGAAAAGAAAGAAATATTTTTATAAACATTACAAAACAATAACCCCACTTTATGCCTCTCTAATCCTATCTGAAAACGCACTTGTGTCTCTAGACGATATTTTTAAGTTCCTAGAAGAAACAGGTTTTTAAACGCTCTAAAGTAATGATTTTTGTTGTTTGAAGCACTTTCACCAAATTATATAATCGCATCCTGTACATGGCGCATTAGTTGCTATTGCGCCATATAAACCTTGCATAACTAACGGTTACTTCCTTTGTATTCTTGCGAAACGGGGACATTGCCTGTACAAAATTTTTTCACGTTGTAGTGAAAGTTAAGAACATAGCAAAACTGTGAATAACGAAACGAATAATTGGGCGAACCTGTGCCAACAAAATCGGCGATCGTCAAAATCAGTGGGTCAAGCTAACACCACCTAGATAGCACAAGGCACTCCGACCTATGACGTCATGCTACCTGTCATCGAATCTAAAAGGGATGCTTCAGATTAAGCAGCGGTGATTTCGATGTCACCGCTTTCGTCACGCCAGGCTTGGCAGTGGAAATTTCGGGCCAGGTAGCATGACGTCATAGATCGGAGTGTCTTGTGCTATCTAGGTGGTGACATGGATACATTAGAGCTGGCCAGAGAGATGCCTCCAAAACGTTTGGGGAGCGCTCCTCATTTACTCTGTCAGTGTTTTAGAAAGGAAATGCGTTTTGACCTTCTTTTCGAACTTGCGCACTGAGAGTAGCAACTACGCTGTCAGGTTTGGGTTTGTTTTTACGAACACGTTGGAGACGGACGTCGTTATAAATGGATGATATTTCGAGTAATGCACGGATTGTCTTTTCGCCTTTTTCTTTTAGTGGTCCAAATTCCTTCAAACGATTGCTCACAGTTGAGACGAAATATTGCCACAGGTTCTCAATGCTATCATCTTGTGGCATTGTATCAAAGGCAGATTCCAAGTAGTCAATAACTCGAGTGTCATCAGCTGCGTTAAAATTATAAGTGCTTAGCGCCTTCTATTTTGAGGCGCACTTGTTAGCATTAATAGTAGCAAGTACACTCTTATGGTCCGAAATTCCCTCGTGAATATCTATTCTATAATCAAGGGCTTCTCCAGACGAAAATATTAAATCTGACAGCGAATTAGTTTTCTTGAGTTCGAGTGGGTTTGTTGATCGTCTGAATGAGACCATACTTTGTCATAATCTCTAACATCGAGTCAGCGTGAGACCTTTCCATAGAGCCGGGAACTCGCGCGTTTGAATCTACACCCGGTAAATTAGTCTCGTACAAGTATAATTCTGCTTCTGTTCGTTAGAGCACTTAATTGTTCATCAATCCTTTGGAGGTACTACAGCGCTTGCTGGAAGTCTACAAATGGCCCCGACTGCTAATGTAATATCGGTCATAACTAGTTTACACCATACGCTTTCGTGATCACTAATAAAGGGGGAGGGTTCATATTGCAATGTGTTCTTGATGAATAATGCCACACCTCCTCCTCTGTCCGGTCCCTGCGGAACACATTATATGAGCTAGGAAACATTTCGTCACTCTGAATATCTTTATGCAGCTACGTCTCTGTCACGGCAATAACCTGAGGATTGTGTGGTATCGTTGAGCGTTCGAGGCGGTCAGCTTAATTTACAACACCTCGCGCATTTAAGGTTAGTATTCTTAGTACATGCTTTTTATTCTGTCATTCATGAAGACTGGATGTGTTTGCATGGGTAGCTGGCAACTTTACACGAGAATTAGTTTGCAGGTCTCAGATATAGGCAGCACTATTGATGATCAGTTTATCCTGCACGAGCTTAATATTCGCCCCCTTATTCTGATCGGCCCGAGCTGATTCCCAAAGAAGTTTTCTTTTGTGCAGAGTTGTCTGTGAATAATCGTCGGAAACACTTACGCCGGTACCTTTCAGTTCTTGAGTCTTAAACCAGTCAAAAGACGAAGTACAGACGTGGCACACACAACGACTGGACTAACAATTGTGCTTTATTGAAAAACCCCGTGTCCCAGGAAAACCAGGCGAGCATGCGCAGCTCTTCTGACTGGTTTAATATTCAAGAATATGTACCAACTGACCCAGATCGCAACTACTACCTTTCAGTGTGCTGCAATT
Source organism: Dermacentor silvarum (assembly GCF_013339745.2). NCBI lineage: Eukaryota > Metazoa > Arthropoda > Arachnida > Ixodida > Ixodidae > Dermacentor > Dermacentor silvarum. The sequence goes on along the minus strand of NC_051164.1, from coordinate 6,178,278 downwards.
CTTCAAAATGGCTACTTTCTCATTGAAATCATACAGCCTGATGATAACCGGCCTGTTCCGCCAAACCCTCCTTTGCCCAAGTCTGTTTAATCGTTCCACTGACGTCACAGAGACGCCCAGCTGTTCGGTAAAAAATGTTCTGTACCATTTTGGTTTCAGTATCTCATATTGTTTCTTTCGCATCCTTTGAGACACCAAAAACAATATTATTGCGTCTGGCTCTGTCTTCCATATCATTTAATTTCTGTTGCTGAAATTTTACAGTGTGCTCAAAATTGCAAACATTACTTTCAAGTCTTAGCTGATCGTTGAATGATTCTAGTTCAATATTTGTCAGCCGTACTTCAACTTGAGTTTGCTTGTCTAAAATGAGTTCAAGTAGTTCCTCAGTTGTTGGCCCCGGATTACTTTCAATATCACCGCACAGCGACACCACATGATAAGCAAACATTCACCCAACTTCGCTGGGAGCGGCAGACAGACAAAGAACTTTATTGGTGGTCCTGAGGAACCGCTTTAGGGTACCTCCCTTTTCAGGTAGTCCCCGTAGCCTTCGCGGGCCGCACACACGTAGGGGTCGGAAGATCGTGGTCCTCCGCCCTGTCGCAGGCCCTCTGGACAGCCCGTAGTTGCTCTGAGAGGTCGCCGCTCTTATGGGCTGCCTCCCAGTCCGTTAGAGTGGTAAGCGATGAGCTTCGTAACGCAGGGCATTGCCAGAGCATATGAGATAAAGAGCAGTACGCCTCCCCACAGTCTGGACAGTGGGGATCTACATTAGGCGCGAAGTGACTGAATCGGCCCCTGGAGGGGAACGACCCCGTTTGGAGCATGCGAAAGGCCGACGATTGTGGTCTAGTGAGTTTAGGATGTGGTAGCGGAAAGGCCCGCCGAGAAAGTTGATAATGTGCCAAGATTTCATGGAAGGTGAGGAGCGAATCCCTGTACAGTCCTAAGTCGCCGCCCGTGAGTCTACCGGAACCACCGTTGTGTGTTATACCTGGCGCGCAGTCATGGGCTAACTCATTGGCGTTAACAACCTCAGAGTGCACATTGATTCCCATATGGGCCGGGAACCATTTGATGATATGAAAACCAGCAGCCCCCTCGGTGCCGAGGATAGCCGCCGCCTCCTTTGAGATCGAGCCGGAGGCGAACGCTCGGGCTGCAGAGCTAGAGTCTGTAAAGATATGGGGACGTAGAGCATCAGAATCAGACAAAGACAATTTGAGCGAATACTTCCCGTATAAGAATAGTAACGAACCTACAAAGCAAGCTAGGTATGCTTAGATAACATGGTCACTTCGGTGCGGCCGCCCCCACTGAAAGCCGTCGGCTGCAGGGAAGGATTTATATTGTTACCAAGTGGGACTGGTTTTTCATCTTGTATGTCTTGTATGCCAGTGGACGCATTATAAATATCCTGTAAATATAATTTAAATTTCTCTTTCCCCGTAACAATATGCTCCTTGCCTGCGGTGGTTGCGGTCCAGGTTACCGGAATTTTCCACTTGTACTCGACGACTTCAATTGCGGGCAAGGTCGGAAATCTGTTGCTTGAAATCGTGCAGTTGATGATTAGCGGCAGAACCTGCCAAGCAAGCCAGGCATGCTTAGATGACATGGTCACTGTCCGCATTATGTCCGCATTATTGCGATAGCAATCATATGGACACTCCAGGCGCATTTCTGCTGTCGTCGTCACCGTAATGTTCCGTCCAAGAGCGATAGCATGGTTGCTGCGCGCCGTATGTTGTATGTGCAAATGAAATCGTGTGAGGGTGAGCCCACAATGGTTGCTCAATCTTGGGCGCGCGAGGGAGGAAAGCCGGGATGATGCGCGCCGTCTTGCGCAAAGCGCCCGGGGGGAGGGGGTGTTCTACTTCGGTGGTGGTTTGCGTATTGCGCGAACGCGCGGGCTCTCTTTGAAAGCGATCTGCGATTCGCACAGAGTGCACCGAGTGCTGATAGCTTCTTCTGAAGAGCGAGCCGCAAAGACAACGACGGACAAAGTGGGAGAAAACACGCAGACACATACGGGCGCCATTTTTACATTCTCACCTGATAGCTTCGTGTACGCTGTGTTTTCGCCGCTTAGTTCTCGTTGAAACGAAAGGCAGCGCGAAGGTCAATTCGCTCGCTGATGCTGCCACGCTCTCTCACTTCTGACAGCGAATGTGCGTGACACTTGATTCTTAATTTAATTAGTAAGCGAATGTTTACATGTTTACTAGTACAATCAACCTCTCTATATGGATTTCGTAGATTATGAAAAAGGCATTTAATTCAGTAGGGATACCCGCAGTCATGAAGATACCAGCAGTCATAACAACGTAATGAATGAGTGCAGGAGACGTACGTGACAATCTTGGAAAATATCTATAAATTCCACAGCTACCTTGGTTCCCCACAAGAAAAGTATAAAATTGCCTATAAAGAAAGGGGTCATGCAAGGAGACACAATCTCTCCAATGCTATTCACTGCATGCTCAGAAGAAGCATTAGGATCCCTGCTAATGCTTCCTCCTAGTGGATCAGCGGCGAATATCTCAACAACCTTCGCCTTGCAGATGACATTGTCTCGTTCGGCAGCACTGGCGATGACGTTCAACAAATGATTGAGGGCCTTTACCAGTAAAATGTAAGAGTAGGGATGAAAAATGAGATACGTGTATATAGTGACGTTAGTCTCCGTCAAGCGGCTCCTCGAAGAGGCACGTGTCGAGTGAGCTCCTATCTTTACAATACTGAATGTGGGTCCTCCAAGAGGTGCGACGTAATGCTAACGCATTTCTCTCGCATTTACCGGTAAATTGCCGCTGAACGTTTTGTCGTCATCCTTCTTTTTCGGCTTCCAGCAGCATGGAGTTCTGAGTGCTCGTCAGGGGAGCAACGCTACGCTTATAAACAGACAAGAGTAATGAGAGGGATTTCAGTGATTTGCAAGATATCCACTCGGTTTTAGACGAGTGCTTCATATGCGGACTTGATGTTGCAGCTTCCCTGACGAGCTGTTTCTTTTCGCGCTCTGGAAACGCCTTGTGCGGTGCCCGTGTCGTTTCCGTCAAGTGCAGCTTCGCAGTGGCGCTTGGGGCCGCTGTGCCAGTCGACGCAACAGGGCGCCTGCGCTCATCTCGATCAGACAAGTCACCGATGCCAAGTGCCAAAAATGTCACTACACTGCGGTGGCTGTTTCCTATTGGAGCGTAGGCGTCCCGTGAATGCGGGAAACTCGATGCGGGTGCTTTCCAAAGTGTGCCGCACGTACAGGGAAGGAGGAGTGGCCCCATCGGCGGCTCTGTGGCGGGCCAAGTTATGCGTGCTCCGGGAGCTGCCTCACAATGGGTCGTTTCATCTGCGTTTCCACTCACGCCGGGGTCATCGAACGGGAGTATACAACGTGCGCGGGAGCCCGGTAGCGCTGTTTTAGTGGCACCGAGGACTCCGTGAGCGCCGCATCGGTGCCGTTGCGATCTTGGAGGCCACGGACCAGAAGTGAGCGTCGTCAGGCTGAAATGTCTCGCAAGGATGCTCAGCGCTCCCAACTGCGCTGAATAAATATGCTGCAAACGGAACAGGCGCTGAATTCACAAAGCTTTTCGTTGGGAAGAGATCTTTGCACTGGACAGCCGCCTACGTAAGGATATGTACAACATCAGGAATAGCTGGACTTTGCTCTTACAGACAGTTCTAGCGGAAGAGCCTTTTCAGAACATGGGCCCAGAAACACCGCCGTCCAGGGTATCGGCCATTTGTTGCATATGACTGTCAGTGTGGGGGTGTCCAGCTTCTTAGCGATAGTCTCCTAAAGGAGGGCGAAGATCCAGTTTTCAACCCATTTTCTGGAAAGAAAGTGCTTCCACCTGAGTATTCTGACCCACCGGAAGGCAAGTGGGTTACCAGGGTAGCGTGGGAGAAAGAGAGAGAGAGAGAGAGAGCATTTTTACTGAGCAAAAGGATGGCTTGGCCGGGATGGTTCCCGTCTTGGCTACGACCACCCTCTCAATCAGTACGATCTGATCCGAGAGGCGGGAGCCCCCAGGAGCAGTGTCAGGGTAGCCTGGTGTAGGACTAAGGCTTCCTTGTTGCCACCGTGATAGCGACGGCGATCGAAATCCAGAGTGGATTCACAAACGTCATGCCCTGATCCCATGGTAATATGGCAGGGGCTGCCATATTACCATGGGTTTTTCAGGCGCCTTCTCTCGATCCCAGTAGCTTTGAACTCGAGGATCCGCTGGTGTAGTCGCCAGCACCTTCGGTCGTTGCACTTCACCAGTGGTTTATTGCAATGATATATGTTGTGCAGTTCGTGGGGATGCGCACTGCTTGCACAATGTTCGCTATTTCCAATATTTCCAAAGGAAAACGCCTTCATGTTGCAAGGGCAGTGTCACTTACGAAGCGACATGTGCTATTTGTTGCGTCCTTGTAAATGAATCAGGCGGTGTCCAGTAGTGTTTATCTTCTTCTCAACGCTTTCTGAGAATGAGTTTTTGCTCTAGCAAAACGCAGTCGTCAAGGATTCTCAGCTGCAAGAGGTCTTGCTCCACGTTTTTTGCAGTTCCTCATTTAGCACTTGTTCCGCCATGGAACCTCTGCTTTGCTGTAAGGCTTCCCAAGCTACTTGGCGCACCCTTTCGCGGCCGAGGATTCCGGCATGTCCGCAAGCACCAATTATTCTTATTTATTTTATTGCGATAGCAATTATATGGACACTTCCACCGGATTTCTGCCGTCGGCGTCGCCGTCGCCGTGAGGTTCCGTATAGATAAAATCTTCGCCGCGCGCCGTATGCCCGAGCGGAAGCGTGCGGGGACGCACGCTGTCACGGAGAGCGAACGCACTCAATCTTCCACGCGCAAGCAAGGAAGCGGGAAGCGAGCGCTGGAGGGAGCGGGGGGGGGGGGGGGGGCGCATTTCTACTCTGCCAACAACCGCGCTCGTCGCTCGCTCGCACCGTCTCTTATCTCCAAACGGCTCTGACCTTTATGCGCTGTGCATTCGCCGCTCAGTTTCCGTTGAAGCGATAGACCGCACGTACCTTCGCCCGCTGCGGCGCTTGCTGCCAGCGTTTTGGCAGTGGTTGTCTGCAGTCATTCAGTGTGATCTATTCATGTTTGTTGTGCGCGCTCACACCACAGTTAGTAACAGTCAGGCCGCATTTTCCAACGCACGCTACACATGCAATGCGGCCCGGATCGGCAGTGCAGCGCTACAGGTGTGTCCCTTCGCACGCGCTGCCCACGGGCAGCGCTTCTCATCAACACCACCGTTTCACACGCGCCTTCTCGTGGTCATCGAGTCTCTCTTCATGTCGGTCTACTTACGCCGCAGCACACCTGCTTACTTAATCAGCTCATGTTTACTACAATTCATATTGCTACCAAAGCCGCTCACCTTACTTCGTATGACATTGCTGTGTTGCTATCGCATTCATTGCTTCGCCCTTAGGGCGAAACTGTGACATTTTTTTTTTTTTGCTTCTCTATCGCCCGGAAACTGCTTGTCTGATCTGATGGTGTTTATTGTTGGGTTTGCACAAAAGCATACGATGTGTTGCGAATCCTTGTACAGGGTCGTCCACTCTTAGTACGAACACGGCAGCCGCGTGGCCACGCTCCGCGGAGCGCCAGCGGACACGGCGCGGCCGCTCATCGAAGCTAAGTGGTGCAGGCGCACAGGAGGCTTGGAGGTGGGGCTTCGTGTCGTCTGCTAAAGTGCGCGAGCGCGCTGTGCTTTAGCAGACAACAGGCGGCACAAACACGGCTCGCTCGCGCGCTTTAGGAGACGACACGAAGCCCCGCCTCCAAACCCCCGTGCGCCTGCGCCGCTTAGCTTCGATGCGCGGCCGCGCAGTGTGCGCTGGCGCTCCACGGAGCGCGGCCACGCGGCGCCGTGTTCGTACTAAGAGTGGACGACCCTGTACATTTCGGTATGCCATTCAGCTCATTGTCGTAGGGTGTTTTACCGCCTGTAAGACACCTCCCATTCCGGCTTTTCGCCGTGCAAAGTGTGAACTTTGGTTGTGCTGTGCAAAGTTGACTCATGCAGTCATCCCTCAGCGTTCGTCTGGAGACACTCCCATCTTTTGGATGTCTGCTCAGTCCTGTACTTTGTTCACTGCTGCTGTGCCATAGAGGTCGTGGAATCTGGTGTACCTCGGTTGCGGTGTGGATGGATGCTTCGTTCATGACCCCGAGTTCGTTGATTTGCGTATTCGGGGGATTGTAGTGAGAATGCCGGCGCGATACGGGAAGGGTCTCGTACAAGATTATTTCGTGCATACTCTTTTGGTCACCCATTTTGTTTACTCTTACAATGATGCGTGAAAGATTGGCATGTATTATTTTGTAGATCGGGACGACGACCAGGCAATATTTTTGAGTCTGTTTCTAGATATATATAATAAATGTTTTCCCAAAAAAGTCTTTTCGAAGCCAAATAAGATACGTAAGCCATGGATTACAAAAGAACTTCTCAGACAAATTAACATTAGAGACAAACTATATGCAAAATTCATGGCCACACGCGACCCAAATATATTAAAAACGTTTAAAGTGTTCCGCAATAAATTAACGAAGGAGATCAGAGCTGCAAGAAATGATTACATTTGCAATTTCTTTCAGAGTTCTGCAGGAAAAACAAACAAAATATGGAAAAAACTAAATGCCGTTCTAAATCGCCACACAAACTTTAGCTTTGTTACAAAGATTGAGCCTAACAATGAAGAGATCACAGGCGCTCGTTTAGCGGACCAATTCAACAAATACTTTGTTGAGCTTAATACAGAACGTCCGACTGACGGGCCACTTGGTTACATCAGAACTAGAAACCAGGAATCCCCCTTTTTCTTTAGTCCTGTAATAGAGCCTGAGGTTATTTCGGTAACAGTAAAAGCAGCGACGCCGACGGTATAAAAATGGCACCTGTAAAATATGTAATTGAACTAATTGCACCGTGCTTAACGCACATATTTAATCTATGTTTTTTACAGGTAGTGTTTCCAAAGTGATTGCAGGTTGCTAGGGTGACAGTGCTCTATAAAAAAGGCGATAAGAATAACATTGGAAATTAGACCCGTGTCCATACTTCCTATTTTCTCTAAAGGCTAGAAAAAGTAATTTACGCCAAAATATTGAATTTCTGCGATAAATACAGTATACTCTCCCGGTCACAATTTGGCTTCCGTAAACACAGGTCGACGGAACAGGCTTTGCTGGAGCAGAAAGAATTTATTTTAAACGCCTTTGAAAAAAAAAAAAAAAAGGAGTAGCCCTGGGTGTTTTTGTAGACTTCACAAAAGCGTTTGATTTTCTTAACCTTTCGATCTTACTCAAAAAATTAGATACACATGGAATCCGTGGTGATGCACTACGTATATTCGCATCTTATTTAGAAAATCGACAGCAATATGTCTATCTCAATCGTTTTTCTTCAGGAGTACCTCAAGGAAGTATCCTTGGACCACTTTTATTTAATATCTATTTGAATGGCATTACATGTATTAATCCGAACATTAAACATATCATTTATGCCGATGACACAACTATGCTTCTCTTAGCTGCATGTCCGAATGATCTAATTTCTGAAGCAAATAGCGCACTATCGCGTTTGCTTGAGTGGTCAAGTGTCAATGCATTAAAAATAAACACGGCCAGGACAAAAGCCATATGTTTCCGTCCGAGAAATAAGAGCGTTTTTATAAACACAGATCATTTGTTAGGTGAGTGAGTGAGTACGAACTTTATTGAGGTCCTGAGAAGAAAGAATTAAAGCGGGGCCGGAGGCCCCGCCAATCAATCCGGTGGCTCCACCCAGGTCGAGGCCGGTAGACAGTCCTTCGGCGACGGCCCGGGCCCTCTGGACAGCCATGAGCTGAGCGATGAGCTCTGTACTTCTGAGCGCTGAGTCCCAGGAGGATTGGTCAGGAAAGTCCGTGCCCGCGTTGGCAGGGCACAGCCAGGGCATGTGTTCGAAGTTGTTGTATTCGTGGCCGCAGTGTGGGCATGCAGTAGGAAAGTCAGGATTGATCCTGCTTAGTGTTGTTGGTGTGATGTATGTCCTAGTCTGCAACTGTCTGTAAGTGACGGCCTGTGCTTTTTTGAGGTTTTGGTGAGGCGGAGGAAAAATTCTTCGTGCTAACCTATGATTTGAAGTGATTCCGTTGTATGATACTAGCGGGTCTTTGTTGTCTAGATCCCTGCAGGCTGGGTTGAAGCGAGGGGGCGGACCGCAGACACGGAATGTGAGTTCTCGCGCCAGTTGGTGTGCCCGCTCGTTCGGATTACAGTCAGGAGGTCCGGAAATGTTGCCCATGTGGGCCGGGAACCATGTGACGTGTGGGGACGTGAGGTTGTCTCCTCCCGTTTCTTGGAAGATTTTGTTGAGAACCGTAGCTGCTTTCCTAGAGACGAGGGCCGCCGAGAAGGTTCTGATGGCTGTTCTTGAGTCCGAGTAAATGACGGAGGCTTCTTTGCAGCTTCGAAGGGCCACCGCGATGGCCATTTCTTCTGCTTCGTGAGTGAAGTTGGTAACCACCGTGGCTGCGTTGACGAGTGATCCATGGGCGTTCACCACAGAGACCGCGTATGCGCCTCGATTCCAATATCTGGCCGCGTCAACGAAGAGGACTTGCGTTTCGTTACGCTTGATGTTGTCAAGGATTGCCTTCGCTCTCGCTTTTCTCCGCCCTTCGTTGTGGGTCGGGTGTATGTTTCTTGGTATTGGATCAACGGTTATTGACCTCTTGGCATTTGTGCATAGTTGCGATCTCTCTGGTGGCATGAATAGGGGCTGTATGTCTGCTTCTAGTAATATCTCGATGCCCGCGTTTGTGAGTGAGAGCCGACTAATTTGGGCGGCTCGCTGTGCTTCAAAGAGTTCTGTTGCCGTGTTGTGTAGCCTCAAATGGAAGAGTCGTTCCGTGCTAGTGTTTCTAGGGAGGCTTAGGACCTTTTTCAATCCTGTTCTGATTAGTGTGTCGGTTTTGTTCAGCTCCGTCTTCTTTCAGTTGAGGAAGGGGGCGGCGTAGGTTACGTGGCTGATGAGGAAGGCGGGGAATGCTTTCATGAGGTTGTCCTCTTTCAGTCCGTCTCTTTTGCTGGCGACCCGTGATATGACCCTGGTGAAGTTGTGGGTGCTCTTTGTGATGCGCTTTAGTGCCTCCGCGTTGTCATTGTTAGGTGACTCAAAAATAGAAATACTCCGTGTATTCAAAACTCTTGGCGTTGTGTTCAATGAGAACTTAACGTGGGATGACCACGTGGAACATGCTGTTTCTAAGATTTCAAGTGTCGTTGGAGTTGCGTGCATTAATAAACAGGTGCTGCCTGTGCAGGCCAAGGTTATTCTTTACAATACATTATTTCACTCTCATATTAGTTATGCACATTTAGTTTGGGGAACTACGACTGTTACAAATTTATGTTAAATTCCTACAGTTCAGAAAAGAATGTTGCGACCTGTTCTCGGCGTTCCTCGAGATCACCCATCTCTGCCTTTGTTTGAAAAGTTGAAAATTATGAAAATTACTCAGATGTATCCATGTCGCCTGTGTTTAACATATATAAACGATGTAAAAGAAAACATAAACTTTCTCTCAGCTTTAGTTTCTTTGTCAAATAAAAACCCTTTATATGGTACACGTAGTAGGGAAATTTGGACCGTAGAGACGTGTAGAACTACCTATGGACAAGAAATGATGAAAAGAAGAAAAGAGTGTGTATAAATCTGCTCTGTGATGTGGAATAAACCTTAGTTGTGAGTCGGCGCTTGTGTACGTGTGTTCTTTCGTCTGTCGTCTTCCTTGTTGCGCCCTTCTAAAACCATGCATCCGTACCAACTCGCCCAATTGTCAGTGCTACTCAACGTGAAAAGAAGACTGCCAGAATTATTGAATCTTTGTCACAGATACGATATGCAGCTAGAAAATACGTCAAAACAGCATTTAAAATTGTTTTTTTCTTCCTTAGGTGTATTTCCCTGAACATTGTCTATCGTTTGTGTAAATTGGGATGCATATCAGAGATTTCTGTTTGTCTTTCACGTGTTTGCTGAACTTTTTTTAAAATTAAATTTAGTGATGAATGCTCGCGACAAATCCTTATGTATATGTTAGTGAGCCGTTGTTGTGTGTATGGGTGTTTACATGTCTTCCAGCAGTGACATGTATATATAAAGCAACTACTACAGTTGCATGTTCACATGCCACAAAGATGCTTGTAGTGATAGGTATTATTTTTTGTACAATCAAAAATGTGTTATCACTTCTTGTTGATAGCTGAACTGTCTGCCTTTATGGAATGTATTTTTTTTTCTTTGGGGGGGGGGGGGGGGGGAACTAGTCAAGCTGTCTGTTTCAGCTTTTTTCCCTTACCTCCCCCATCACGTTGATTGAAAAAATAAAGATTATTATTATTATTATTATTATTATTATTATTATTATTATTATTATTATTATTATTATTATTATTATTATTATAACAAGCTTGACGTGCCAGGATTGGTGTATGCTAATGCTATGGTCCTTCTAGAAGACAACAGAAGCCATCTCCAAGAATAAATTTTTAAGGGATATTTGTCAGAGGGCGCCAGTGTGTTGGATTTGTCGTTTAGCGGGGAAGAATCGGGTATCTTAAAAATAACGATGAAAGAAACACGTTATGTGCAGTGTACGCCTAGCGTGGAGACTCATTTACGCTTATTTGTACAGCTTAAGAGTAGGAGCGGCTACATGCAAGCACCGATGGGGAAGAAAACGCTTACACCATTATGACAAGTGGCGGCATACTTTTGTGCCTCAGAAGCAAGTTTGTCTGCTCGAGTGTGTCCATACCCGAGCAGTGATGAGATACCTGGCGCAATATTATGCGCACCGATGTGCCCCAGTTTCGTGGGTTTGAGTAGATACGTGTGAGAAATCTCCTTTCCAGAGAAAGACGAATAAGATCCCGTCAACAAAGCCACTGTGGGGCAACCGCCATGAACCGGATGGTAGTTTGATAGAAAAAAGTCGAAGTTTCGTCCGCAAGGTGAAATATCGATTGCGTTACCAAATTAGTAGACAGCTATACGAAGTAAGGATAGTAGCTTTATCGGCCCTATAAACTTGTAAACATCCGCTTACTAAATTAGGAACCTTGGTGTCACGCCCGCACAAGCAAACGTGAGCACATCTCACTCGATGACCGCGGAAACGTGCTGTCAAAACGCCGGAGCGCGGCAGCAGCAGCGAGCGAATTGACCTTCGTGCTCGCTTCAACGCGAACGGCGCGCACGGCGGACCCTTCAACATGTATGGCAGCCGCGCAATACGCCATTCCCTCCCCCCTTGCTCGCGGCTGGCGCGCTTCTACTTTGCTCGCGCGAGGTTGATCCGCCATCGTCGGCTCACGCTTTCACCCGCTTACAGCATACCGCGCGCGGCGACGATGTTATCGCCATTGGACTTTATACGGGACATGACGGCAGATATGCGCCTGGAGTGTCCACATAATTGTTATCGCAATACAAAATATAAATCAAGTTTTATTCCGAGGGTCAATCCGAACGTTTTCGTTTGTGGTGCTGATGCTTCCTGGCGGTGAATAGTAAAGGCACGGCCCTTTTCTTTGCCATTTTTCCACATCCTGCATTTTGATTCTCACCACTGCCTTCGTTTAAATTCTTTCAGCTCCGTGCAGATAAGTTGCGGAGCTTGGCTGGGTCAATCATAGCTCGTCAGCCAATCATGGCAGCTGACTGCGTTCTCCAGACTCAGTTTGGGCTTCACGTGACCGATCCTCGTTATGGGAACGTCACGACGTTAATGCTAGTCTTACGTCACCTACTGTGTGGTTTTAAATTTGTGGACATTGATGCGCATGAAACATGTTCGTATTCGAGAAACGTGTTCGTATACAAATTTTGAAGGGCCTCACACCCAAGGCTTGTCATGTATAGCGGACAAACACCGCCGACGACAACACGGGCCCAAATCAGCACTTTCGAATATGTACTACATACGAGTATACCGGAAAGTTCTCTCGTTATGTCTGTACATCCCGTATATTTCAGTGACCCCGCAGGGGCGTCTGCGTAAGCAGGCGTTTGGTGAGTTGCGACACCACGTACCCGAGCACACGAGGGCTGGACCCTCCCGTGTGTAGCCGTACGCGGCTGAGCCGTGTCTGGGGAAAGGGGGATCCTGGGGGTTGAGCCGATGCCGGGTGTTCGGACCTTTAAGGCCCCCCGGTAGAGGCAACACACCTCTTCGGCCTCTGCCTCACATAGACGGCACCTCTGTGCTGACCCACCCAGGGGAAATCGGCAGTCGCCTTTTCCTGTCCCCCTCTTCAGTCTTTTATCTTTCCCTCTCACTTTTCGATCTTTCCTGTCTTCTAGTCACTTCCTCTCACTTCCGAATTTCTGGGCGGCAAGGGTTAACCTTATGTATTATATCCAACCTTGGATATATATATTAGGATATAGTGGCGGTGTATAGCTGGCGTATGCAGGTAATCTTCAAACCTTGTACCGTCCCCTTGTTGGGCTCCGTGGTGGGCGGCTACCATCGCTGCCGAAATCAGTAAACCTGTATGGCATTATCATCATTCCCTAAACTACCTGATCGTCCTCTCTCAAAAAGAGGGCGCACCGAAGAAACAGCTCAATTCTTCTTTCAACGCAAAGAAACCTTCCCACGATTCCATGTCATTCATAGTGAAAACCCTGGAAAGACTGTAAGAATGATTTCACCTTTCACTGTTGCGAAAAATCTCACCGAAATAATTGGTCCCGGCTACTAAGTTAGAAAGATGGCCAGCGGTGACCTCCTTCTTGAGGTCCGCGACAAACAACAACATGACAAACTCCCAAATCTGGTCTCACTCGGTGGTGTGAACCTCACAGTGACTCCACATCGATCCATGAACACAAGCAGAGGAGTGATTTCGGATGATGATTTGCTGTACCTGACCGAGGATGAGCTCCTAGAGGGCTGGAAGGAGCAGAATGTCACCATAGTGAAGAGAATAATAATCAAACGGGAAAACACATAAATTCCAACTAAACATCTGATCGTCACCTTTGCGTCCAGTGTGCTACCAGAAACGTTAGAAACAGGATACACGAAAGTCCGAGTCCGACCATACATACCGAATCCTCGAAGGTGTTTCAAGTGTCAGAGGTATGGCCACGGTTCACAAAGCTGCCGAGGCCGACAAACCTGTGCGAAGTGCGGTGACCACGATCACCCCTCAGATGACTGTGATGGCGCACTCCACTGTTCGAACTGTGACGGTGGACATGCAGCTTACTCTAGAGCGTGACCTACGTGGCAGAAAGAAAAAGATATAATCACCCTCAAAGTAAAGGGAAGCATTTCATTCCATGAAGCGCGAAAGCGTGTATAATTTCTTCATACCGCAAGGGGGCAGCGCCGCAGCAGACTCCGGCATCTGCCCGGTCCACAAAGAGTGTGGCCGCGGAAGTGCCACCAGCCCCCATGGTGAAAGCAGCCAGCACTGCTTCGCCGTCCCAAATGCAAGGCCCATCGACCTCCGGGTTGGTAGGCTCTAAGGCTTCGTCTCTTGAGGCGAGGTCTTCACGACGACCACACCGCTCACAAGAGCGGACGTCCAGCACCTCTCAAGAGGCAATGGACACTAATCCTAGCCAGACGGCGCAGCCAGCGCCGAAGGACCGCCGCGAGTCTCAGGACCGCGACAAACCCCTCATTACGGCGCCCGGGAAGGGCTCTGTAAGCTAAGCAATCTTCTTAGACACACAGCACAAACCTCTTTTTTTTTTAGACATGGATACTGAAATATTACAATGGAAGTGTCAGAGGTCTTCTGCGGAACCTTGATGATGTTAAAGAACTACTACATAAGTTTAACCCAAAGGTGCTGTGTGTCCAAGAGACACACCTTAAATCTAGACATACCTATTTTCTCCGGAAATATGCCATTGCCGGAAATATGCCATTTACCGCAAAGACCGCGACGATGCTGCCGCGTCGTCCGGCGGTGTAGCAGTTATCGTAGATAAGGGAGTTGCCGCTCAGCAATTACAGCTGCAAACGCCTCTTGAGGCAGTTGCAGTTAGAGCTGTGATATTTAACAAATTAGTTACAATTAGTTCCTTATATATTCCTCCTGGTTCTCAACTACTGAAAACAGACCTCCAGAACTTTATCAATGAACTTCCTGAGCCTTATATAGTTGCAGGAGATTTCAATGTGCATAGTACCCTTTGGGGAAATTGTCGTTGTGATGCGAGAGGGCGCCTAATAGAAAATTTCCTGTTTTCCTCGGGTGCCTGCTTACTTAACAAGAAGGAACCTACATTCTAGTCTTGCACACAAAACATTTTCCTCGATAGATCTTACCATAGTGTCAAGTGCTCTTATTCCCTATCTGGAGTGGAGTGTTATTAGGAATCCAATTGGGAGCGACCACTTTCCCATTGTTTTAAACTGTGCAAAACAAGATGAAAACACTCCACATGTTCCCAGGTGAAAGGTAGACTCAGCCGACTGGAAGCGATACAGAGAGCTCACGTACTTGGCCTGGGATGATATTTGTACACTCAATATTGATGACGCAATGGCATACGTAACAACATTTCTAGTCGATGCAGCGTCAATATGTATTCCGGAAACAAATGGGACGCCTTCAAAACGTCGTGTTCCCTGGTGGAATGATGAATGTAGGGAAGCGCGCAGGAAGCAAAATAAGGCTTGGAGTCGTCTTCGCGACTTACCAACAACAGAAAACCTCATCATCTTCGAGGAAATAAAGGCTCAGGTTAGACGAACACGCCGCCGTGCCAAAAGGGAAAGCTGGCAAAAATACATTTATGGTATAAATTCTTACAGAGACGAGAGGAAAGCTTGGAACAGAGTCAAAAAAATTAAAAGGCCGGAAATCTCAGCCTCTGCCTTTGGTCAATACCGAGGGAGACACGCTCAAAGAACACGCACACTTTGAATACATTTCCAGTTCCTCCCACTACTCTGAGACATTCTTGAGCTATCAGCGACAAGCAGAACGAGTGCCTCTGGTTCGAAAATGCAGACAGACATTCATCCATTCAACATGGCAGAATTTCAAGCTTCACTGAACTGCTGCAATGGTTCGGCTCCAGGAACCGACCGAATACTTTATGACATGATAAAACACTTAAACTCTGAAACCCAGAAAACACTATTATGTGCCATAAACACTAAAACACTAAAACGCCATGTGGTCTGCCGGGTACATCCCTTCCTTGGAAAGAAGCAATTATAATCCCAATTCTCAAAGAGGGCAGGGACCCGTCCCTGGCCAGCAGTTACAGGCCTATTGCTCTGACAAGTTGCTTATGCAAACTGTTCGAGAAAATGATTAACCGACGCCTGCTTCACTATCTCGAAATTAATAAAATACTAGACCACTTACAATGCTGGTTCAGGGAACGTAGATCTTCAACAGATCACCTGGTTCGCATTGAGGCTAACATCCGTGATGCCTTTGTACACAGGCAGTTTTTCCTGTCGGTATTTCTTGACATGGAGAAGGCATACGATACCACATGGCGCTTCGGAATTCTCCGTGATCTGTTTGGTATGGGAGTCCGAGGCAATATGCGGAACGTTATTCGAAGTTATCTTTACAATCGCACGTTCCGCGTTAGAGTCGGTAACGATCTGTCTCGTCCATTTACGCAGCAGACTGGTGTGCCACAGGGCGGTGTGCTAAGCTGTACCCTCTTTGCCGTAAAAATGAACTCGCTGCATAGCATCATTCCACGTACATTGTTTTACTCTATATAGGTGGATGATGTACAAATCGGTTGCAAATCATGCAATCTGGCTATCTGGGAGCGACAAGTACAACTTGGTTTAAATAAGCTGTCTAAGTGGGCGGACGAGAACGGATTTAAACTAAACCCTCAGAAAAGTACGTCCGTTCTCTTCTCGAATAAGAAAGGTCTATTAGCAGACCCCGTTATTCATCTTAATGGAGAACGCCTATCTGTGAGTCGCGAACATAAATTTTTGGGTGTCATTCATGTCCCATTTGAAATATTTGAAAGCGAAGTGCCTGAAGACGATGAATCTGCTGTCACGCACAACCTGGGCTTCTGACAGGAGATGTCTCCTTAGCTTATATAGGAGTCTCATACGTTCGCGCCTTGACTATGGTGTACCATTCTGCAACACGCAGTGCCCTAAGAATCCTAGACCCAGTCCACCACCTTCGTCTGGCAACAGGTGCGTTTAGGACAATCCCCGTTGAAAGCCTCTATGTTGAGTCCAATGAATGGTCTCTGCATCTTCAAAGAACATATCTCAGTTTCTCCTACTTTAGAAGGTAAAATCAGATACTGAGCATCCATGCCATATAACTATTCAGGACCTCTCTACTGCCACACTTCATCGTAACCGCCCAGCTATTAGAACACCTTTGTCCCTACGCTTGCAAGCATTGGCAGAAGAAATGGGTATTCCACTAGCAGAAAATACCCTTATGGCTCCCACTCGTCTGCCACCGCCGTGGGAATGGCAGACCATAGGGTGCGATATCTCTTTTGTCGAAATAACAAAACATGCGCCTGAGGCACACATACGCTCGCACTTCCTTGAACTTCAGGCGAAGTATTCCCGCTCAGAATTCTATACAGATGCTTCCAAGTCATCTTCTGGTGTCGCATATGCAGCCCTCGGGACGTCGTTTTCGACGTCCGGTGCTCTAAATCCAAACATAAGTATTTTCACAGCTGAAGCTTACGCAATACTTTCAGCGGTGAAGCATATCAAGCAGACAAATCTCAATAAGGCTATCATATTCACAGACTCATTAAGTGTTGTAAAAGCCCTAATGAGCTTCCAAAGACACACGAACTCCGTCTTTAATGAGCTATACACCTCACTATGCTCAGAATATGTGCAAAACCAAAGCATTGTCTTATGTTGGGTACCTGGCCACAGAGGAATAAAAGGCAATGTAGCTGCTGATGAAAATGCTTCGTTAGTTACCTTTAGTGAGACAGACGGAAATAAAACCATACCAGCTACAGACCTCAAGCCCTTCTTACGCCATAAGTTGAAGTATTGGCAAAGACAGTGGGATAACGAAGTATTAAATAAGCTGCACACCATAAAACCAAAATTAGGGAAATGGATATCTGAGAGAACAGCAAGACACAAGGAAGTGCTCCTTTGTAGATTAAAAATAGGGCATACTTACGGCACTCACTTTTTCGTACTGAATGGAAGCGATCCTCCGACATGTACAAAGTGTGGCGACAGTCTTACAGTCCTCCATGTTCTTCTTGAGTGCCCTGAAGTAGAAGCAGAGAGGAAAAAGTACTTCCGTTTCGCATATCGTCACCACCTACCTTTACACCCGGCATTTTGCTGAGCAATGAACCGCTTTTGAATTTCAAACAGTACTGAAATTTTTAGCTGAAACCAACATCTTGAAAATCATTTAGCCCGGATACTTGTAGCACGACCTACACTTGGAGGTTGCAGCTGCAATACAAGCATAATTGTAAGCGCGTGCCGACCAGCCCTTGCCCCCAATATGAGGTACTAGTGCTGCTGTCACCTCCACGTCATGCTAACTATTCTTCATCGCAAATATTTTATGATCATAGCGCACATCACAAATCATTGCGATCATTTTAGTATATCTATATTCTAAATATCTTACAGCGATTGATTTTAGGCCCCTTTACAGCCACATTTATCCACCATTCTTAACTAATTTCTTAATTTATTAACAAACCATTCTATTCATTAATTACTCATCACTACTTACATGGCGCTCTTTGGCCATATCTGGCCCTTGCGCCAATAAAAACTACACAAAAAAATATATTTCAGTGAACATTGCCCGGTTTTTGCTGGTGTTGGTAAAGGTCAATTTACAAGCCGTAATTAGTGTTGGAAGCTGTGGAAGCTTAACAATGTTCAAGCTTTCACAGAAGCCTTTTTTTTTTTTTTTTTTTTTTTTTTTTTTTTGAGGCGCCTTCCACTGCTACTACCTAAACTATGAAGCCGTAGGAATTAGGCCATATTTGCACATTTGGGGGTTCAAAACAAGAGTTTGAGTTGGTATAAATTTTATTATCATCGTCATTATCGTTAAAAAAACAACAAAAATTTGAATAAGTTGTGAACTAAAAGTCATAGGAACTCTAGTAACAGTGCTATGTAAAATTGGTGACAGGAATTATTTATCGAACTATTGCCCCATTTCCATTATGTCTTTTTTTTTCAGAAGGGCTCGAAACAAATAATTCTTACGCCTCTTGCCTCTTTCGAGGATCGCCAAGCAAGTTATGTTCCCCGCATTTCGGATTCCAGAAAAACAAATCGACTGAGCTGGCCCTACTTGCTGAAAAAGAATACATACTATATAATTTCGAAATCCTTAGATTTCACAACAGCTTTTGATCATCTTAACCCACGTATAAACGATTACGCGTACCACTGGATAGACATGCACAACAGGAGCCGCTCAGCAAATTCCAACTCCGAGTTTTGATTGAATTCTTCAAAACCGACATCAAAGCTGGTCATGTGAAAGCGAGAATAAAACTACAGTTGACGCTTATGATAAGTTCATGAACATGTTTATGCGTATTTATACAAAACATTTCGATTGCAGCATGTTTACAGCAGCAAAAAAAAAAAAAAAAAAGGCGAAGACACCTTGGATATCATATTGAAAGGATCATTTCAATATGATAAAAATAAAAAAATATATCTGTTATCATTCATTCTTGCGTACATGCTCTATGGAAGTGTTGAAGGAAATTAAGAAGCTTCCAAATCATATAAATACTGAACTCTAAAGAAGCCTATTATTGGCTTTCTGAAAATGCAAGCCGACAACGACCTAACGCTACATGGAAGCTCATCAGTAATACTCGAGCGCGAAAATAAAAACGTCCTTCCTGAATCTTTAAGACTTACAGTCGCGATTTAACCAGCACATCGCTCGCAAATCACTTGCACAGCCACTGTATAAGCGCAGTTACCACATGTAGTGAACACGTAGGTTTGGTTGCCGGTTGCGGTAATGTGAAGCAGAGCACCTTTCTTGATCCAATTGATAAAAATGAAGTGCACTGTACTTTTATGTGCTTGCGTGTTACTAAATCACTCGATGCCGATAACTTGCTGGTTTTTCCGATGAAGCATGTTTTACACGATCACGGGAGTTCTTGCACGTATCTTTAACTTAAGTCTCTAATCTGGAATTTTTCCAACAGTGTCAGTCGTTTTTAAAGGAGGAGGTATTTAGAAGGTAAGGAGGAGGTATAGAAGGTAATTACAGACTTATTTCTGTCCTCCCTAGAAAAAATTATGTTTGTTCAAATGACGCAGTTTTTCAATAAATTTAATGAAAAATTTATGAAATTTAATGAAAATAATGAAATTTAATGGGGGGGGGGGGAACAGATGCACAAGTCGGCTTTAGAAGCGGCAGATCTACTTAAACTGCATTGCTGACATTGAAAGAAGCTATAGTTCATCACATAAAAAAAAAAACGAGTTCACACTCGGTATTTTTTTTAGATTTCAGCAAGGCCTTTGATTCCCTTCAGCGTCGTATTCTTTCGCACAAACTAGAATCATATGCCATTTGACGTATCTCTGCTCCATTCTTAACATTCAGTACAGGTGCCAGAGTGTACACATCAACAAACGTAACTGGTTCTTGCCTCTCATATGCGATGTACCACAAGGGACTATTCTGGGTACCCTAATGATCAATGTTTATATCAATGATTTTCTAAACGTAGGCACTTTTTTGAACGATGGGGTCCTGCATGTTATTAGCCCAACTAGTTCGTAGAGCATCCTCTCTCCAGAGGATGCCGCTGTGATAGTTTTTTATAGCACATGCCTCCAGGCCCTTGTGGTTCAAGGGCTCTGTTTAGGCAGCAGTGCAATTCTTGCCAATTACTGCATCTTAAATATTTTAAATATCGTGTTATTACCTCTGAATGCATTCTTCATTTCATAGTACACCTCATGTCATTGCAATGATTTTAGTACATGTATATTTTACGCACATTACAGCGATTATTTTTAGGCCCTTTTACAGCCACGCTTCATCTACTTCTCAGAATTCATCGCTCCACTGCACACTCACAAACACTGGCATGGCGCTCTTTGGCCATAACTGGCCCTTGCGCCATAAAACACCACACATCATCATCAAACGTAGGCACAACAGTTCAATACGTAATATACGAAGAGGATTCAACAATAGTTATCTGTGATATTATCTTGCATCATTTATATCCAAAGCTGAGGAAAGGAAGTGCTTCCGGAGATTTTCCCGTGGTTAAAATACATCCACGTAAGATCAATCCCAATAAAATTAAAATTTAATCTGCTATGTTTCGTGCTAAAAATACACCAGCCACTGCTCACCATCCTTGAATTCTTGATTCACAGCGAATAGATATTGCTGATACGCATAAAATGCTTGGGTTTACTTTTCATCGAAGTAAAGTGGGGACGCCCACGGATACTACCTCTGTAAGAAAATGTAGTCGATATATATATATATATACCGGGTGTTCCGGGCTTTCCGGAATTTTTAAAAATCGTCTGTGGCAGCTAGCATAATTCTTATTGTTGAGGTGGGTTATTCGAAGAGGCGAACATTTATAGCACGAGAAATCGACACATATTCAACTACTGAACTTCCTAGTGAATTACTTTACGACACATATTGGAATTGACGAATTGCAATATGTGTGAGATACTTCACCGAGCCATTGCAATATACGGCTGTATGAGCAAGATGTGGTTGCTATACAAGCCTTAGTGATGCGTGTGTCAACAATGCATTTGAGCACTGCAGGGTAGGAAGTGATAAAGCCTACCTGTTCGTATCTCAAAGTCCTATGGCAGTCATATAGCAGAGGGCTTATATATCATAAGAAGCCAACAAACAGTGGCACCAAGGACAACATAGGGGAAATTACTTGTACTTAATAATTGAATGCGAGAAGTGATAAATTAATGAAAATGGATGAAAAAACATCTGGCCGTAGGTGGGGAACGAACCCACGTCTTCGCATTACGCGTGCGATGCTCTCACCATTGAGCTACCGCGGCGCCGTTTTCCCATCCACTCTCTGCGGTATTTATGTCTTACAACTAGAATTAACCCTGGGAGTGTTAGCCAGCGCCACCACTCACAGACCTAGGCGGCGAATGTAGAACGTCCTTTCTTCCGCAGGGGTCGCGAGTACGTGATCTTTTTTGGTGAAGGCAGCTGGTCAATAAACCCACATATGCTACAGGCATCAATGTTGCCGGACTCGAGCCCTCGTTATGTAATGAACGAGAAGAACGGGAACCGAGGGGCCCGATATATATATATATTGTGCGGCAGCAGCACAGCTGTTGTCTCGTCGCCTTTATTTGGCTGAGCCGCGCGCTGAACGAAGACGACGCGCACAGTGATGATGATTATGTACAGGTGAAGAAGATGACGGATTAATATTTTGCTCACACTAATTGCCCCCTCGCGCGGAAGCAGCCAACCTGGCCGCTGGTAATAGCGGTGCGGTACGTCGTTGGAATGGCTTTAGGCGCGAAACGTGGACAATTTCTGTGCCACGGTAGCGGCCATCGGAAGGCGTGACAGCGGGAGTGACGCGGTAGTTCACTGGCGAAGTTTGCTCTACAACAGTGTAGGGCCCTATAAAATGCGGCTGAAACTTTTCGCACAGGCCAGGAACTCGAGTGGGTGTCCACAATAACACTTCATCGCCGGGGCTGAACTGAACGACGCGGTGAAATGCATCGTAGCGAGTCTTCCTATCCTGTTGACTTGCCTCGGTATTGAGGTGGGCGCGATGGCGACACGCGGCAAGGCGAAATATTAACTGCTCACTCAATGACGCCGATGAGTTCACGGGGGCATCAAAAAAAAAAAAAAGAAACGTCGAGGAGAGAGGTCGGTTGACGCCCCCAAACATAAAGAATGGTGAGTAGCCAGTAGTGCGCTGTGCAGCGGTGTTGTAGGCAAAAGTCACGAATGGCAGGATGGTATCCCAGTTGGTGTGGTCAGCGTTGATGTACATGGAGATCATGTCAGAGAGAGTTCGATGGAAGCGCTCTGTGAGGCCATTAGTCTGAGGATGGTAGCTGGTAGTCGTCTTATGGATGGTGTTGTATGTGCGGAGGACGTCCTCGAGTAGCTTCGACAGAAACGCCTTGCCACGGTCACTCAAAAGGACGCGTGGCGCTCCATGTCGTAGAAAGCTGGCTTCCAGGAAGAAAGTTGCAATCTCCTCCGCGGATCCTGAAGGTAGCGCAGCTCTTTCGGCGTACCTGGTCAAGTGGTCAACTGCAGTGACGACCCATCTCTTGCCGCTAGCTGATAATGGCAGCGGTCCGTAGAGGTCAATTCCGATGACTGCGAATGGAGCGTCAGGACAGGGAAGAGGTTGCAGCAGTCCAGGCGGAGATGAAGTGGGCCGTTTGCGGTGCTGGCAGAGCGAGCAAGAAGCGACGTATTTCGCTACGCAGGTGGCAAGTCCAGGCCAGGAAAAACGACTGCGGATGCGTTCATAGGTCTTGTGAAATCCGAGATGTCCAGCCGTGGGATCATCGTGAAATTTCTTCTGAGTGATCGAGGAGCGACAGGAACCCAACGCTGTACTTCGGGGTGGAAGACAAACCGGTAGAGGATTGAGTTTTCGCACTTGAAGTTCTGTAACTGGCGACGGGGCTCGCGCGTTAGGAGGACGAGATGAGCCGTGAAGGCGTTCCATAATTGAGTGGCAGTAAGCGTCGTCGCGTTGGTGGGACGCGAACGTCTCAGAGTGGAAAGAAGGAAGACCGTTGAGAGCGGCGAGTGAAAGAACTGCAGAGGACGCGTTTACAGGCTCGGTGACGGATGGAGGCAGGCCGGGAACGTCGGACTGCGGTGGTAACGGACAGCGGCTGAGAGCATCTGCATCGTTGTTTCTTGCGGGATTTGTACGTGACGTCGAAGTCATCTTCTTGCAGACGAAGTATCCAGCGACCTAAACGGCCAGATAAATTCTTTAACGTCGACAACCAGCATAAGGCGTGGTGGTCGGTCACGACCGTTAAGTGGTGGCCGTGTAAATACGGTCGGAATTTTTGGATGGCCCAAATAACGGCTAGGCACTCCTGCTCAGTGATTGTATAATTTTTCTCGACCGATGTTAGCATCCGACTTGCGTATGCGACCACGCGTTCCTCAAAACGTTGTCGTTGCAAAAGAACAGCGCCGATTCCATGGCCGCTGGCATCAGTAGGGAGTAGAGTGGGTGCGGACTCATCGAAATGACAAAGCACTGGCTCAGACGTGAGGGCACGCTTTAAAGTGTCAAAAGCCGCTTGGCACTCGTCTGACCATACGCATGGAGTTCCTGAAGGAAGGAGTCGGTGAAGCGGAGCCGCGATGGTAGCGAAGTCACGTATAAGCGCCGGAAGTGAGAAGCCAGGCCAAGAAAGCTGCGAAGTTATTTGGAGCGTTGGGTCCTCGGAAAGCGGAGGACCGCGGTAATCTTTTCGGGGTCAGGCCGAATGCCGTCTTTGCTTACGAGGTGGCCCAGTACTTTAATAGTCTTGCTGGCAAAGTGGCACTTTTTGGTATTCAGCTGAAGACCAGCAGCAGAGAGACACGTCAGAACTTCATCGAGGCGCTGCAAGAGGAGTTGGAAGGTTGAAGAAAATATGACTATGTCGTCAAGGTAGCACAAACAAGACTTCCACTTAAGGCCCCGCAGAACAGTGTCCATCATTCGTTCGAAGGTTGCTGGTGCATTGCAGAGGCCGAAAGGCATGACGTTGAATTCGTACAGTCCACCAGGTGTTGGAAAGGCAGTTTTTTCCTTGTCGGCCTCATGCATCGGAATTTGCCAATAACCCGAGGAAAAGTATTCCGCGCTTTGCAATGAATCTAAGGCGTCGTCAATGCGAGGCAAAGGATATACGTCTTTTCGGGTTATTTTGTTCAAGGCACGGTAATCAACACAAAATCGCACTGAGCCATCTTTCTTGCGTACCAAAACGACGGGTGACGACCAAGGGCTGGCGGAGGGGCGGATGATATTTCGCTCGAGCATGTCGGCAACGTGCTTGTCGATTATCTCGCATTAGGCGGAAGAAACGCAATATGGTCGACGGTGGACAATAGAACTTCCGTCGACGTGTATGCGATGAGTTGCCGCTGAAGTCTGTCCCAAGAGAGGTGAGTGTACGTCGAAGGAAGATTTATGTTTCGACAACAAGGCCAGTAGTCGATGTGCTTGCTGTGGAGTCAGATCCGTACTGATTGCGCTGGCGAGAGCAGGAGCAGCAGCTGCAGGTGGGCGTGGTTCTGCAGTACCAGTACTCGAAGACGTCACCGAGACAGGCTGTGTGTCCACACCGCAAACCACGACAGCACCTTTGGGAAGCAAAATCGGCTCATTTGTGACGTTGAGTACTGTGAGAAGGGCCGTGCCGTTGATGAATCGAACGAGACTCGACGCTAGTGCAATTCCTTCGGATAGGCAACGGGCTGATGGGGCGACTAGAACATCGCCATTGTCAATTACGTCGGAAGAAATCACAAGAAGTTGCTCGTGGCCAGGTGGGACCACACAATCGGCTACGGTTCGCAGACGGTGACGGGACTGAGGCCCCTCGTCGGTGTCATCGGTCTCGCGCATGTGGACAAGGCGTTGTCGGCAAGAGATGAAAGCGGCAGCGGCAGAAAGAAAGTCCCAACCAAGAATGAGCATATAAGCGCAGGAAGTCAGCACTGCGAACGGAATATGGTGGCGAATCCCATCAATAAAAGACAGTTTTAGTTACACGTACGTGGAGACTTCACGTACGCAAACGTGAACAGTCTACGTACCTTACGCGCACGCCATCTGAAACGCTTTTAGCTACACGTACGCGACGAACCACGTAGCTACATCTATCGGGAAATATGAACAATTCAATTCAAGATGAGTATTTCAGCGAAGCCAGTGATGTGCATTGATGCGTGCCGGTCATTGTCTCCGCAATGCCCCGAAGTGTGTTGTGCAAGCGTTATCTGCTGTCATCGTTGACATGGAATGAAATAGATGACCAGTCATCCTGTCGCCGTGTTTCCATGCAAGCCATCTGCGCGCGCTCAGCACGCTATCGCTTGTTCGTGATCTCGCGAAACCCCCGCGCGAAGCTGTCTACGTGCGCAAGAAACGCACGTAAAAAATCAAATCTCACGTACGTCCGTGAGACTAGCGCGCGGCCGCTACGTTCTGCGCATGCGCACTGCTTACACGTAGAAGCTCTACGTACGCAAAGCCTCTACGTGCGTGTAACTAAAACTGTCTAAAAACTCGAACGGTACACTGTGCCGATGGCCGTATCGTAAGGTTATTCGCGCTACGTAAAGGAATGCCATGGTAAGCTGTAGTGACCTTGCGTAGACGAGAGCACAAATCGGCATGAATAATAGAAATAGCGGCTCCCCTATCAACTAATGCTCGAACAGGCGTACAGCATACACTAATAACAAATTCGCCGGGCTCTCAGGAGGTGTTGTTTGTCCGAGCGATGCAGCTTCCCCTCCAAAAACTGCACTATCTAGTTTTCCGAGTGGTAGTCGGTATGGGTGACTGGCTGGAGAGGCGATGTTGAGCATCGGAGAGGGGAAGGAGAGCGGCGGCGTCCTGGACGGTAGTTTCGAGGAGCGTCGGGTGGAGCGGGTGGGGAGAAGGAACGTGTTGAAGGGCGGCGCTGGTATTGGCTCGGAAAGGACACCAGATCCCTCTCGTAAGCATCGTAGCCGCGGCGTTCGTCCTGCTGGCGCTTTCGACAAAACCGCGAGATGTGGCCTCGAATGTCACAATAATAACAGATTGGGCGGGAGGAGCGCCAGGGGGCGTAAAATGCAGGTACAGGTGCACGTGGTGTAAAGGCTGCGACGTCGTTCTGAGGAACCGGAAGGGCACGCTGAGCGACGGAAGGCTGCATGGCAGCAACTTGGGCGTACGTGAGTGGCGGATTTGGTGGTGTCGGAGGGTCAGGGCATACAGCGGAAACCAAGGAAGACAGCTCGTCCTTGATGATGTCTCGTAGCCCAGTGGACGTAGAGTGAGCTGGAGGAACAGCAGAGCACGACAGGCCTTGTGCTTGAAGCTCTTCGCGGATCAGAGCCCGAATCAACGTGCACAAATCGGCATCCGAAGAAGGTCGCGTGTCACAGACGTCTGGCTGTAACCAGATGGCTTGTAGAGTATCCAGATGCTGGCAGGTCGCGATGACATCGTCTACGGTGGTGGGGTTTTTAACTGCTAGTGCGTTAAACGCAACGTGTCCAATGTCTTTTAAAATGTGTCGAACGCGATCGGTCTCGGTCATTGCCGCGTCGACGCGGCGGCAAAGGGAAAGGACGTCTTCAATGTACGAAGTGTACGTCTCCCCTGGTTGTTGCATGCGCGCATCGAGCTGCCGCTTTGAAACTTCAAAACGGATGGATGGCGTTCCGAAAATCTTCCGGACTTGGTGCTGGAAGGTGGTCCAATCGGGCAAAGCCCTCTCATGGTTAAAGAACCACGTCTTCGCGACATGGGACAGGTAGAAGGCGACGTGGCGAAGTTTCTGAGTGTCGTCCCAGTGGTTGTACTCACTCACCCGGTCATAGTTCTCCAGCCAGTCCTCGACGTCGTCGCGCGGGAGACCAGAGAATATAGTGGGGTCACGCTGCGGGGCGGTAACGGTCCATACGGAGGCGGCTGGTTGGGGGTCAGCGGGGGTGATGCCGGGGGCTCCGGGTTGCGGTACTTGGATCATGGCAGTGGACAGGCGGAGCAAACGGCGACCAGAACGAAGCTCCAGTGGAACTCGACGTCGTAGAGGTCTAGGGGATCGAAAGCAATCTCCACCACTTTGTAAGGCAGCAGCACAGCTCTTGTCTCGTCGCCTTTATTTGGCTGAGCCACGCGCTGAACGAAGACGACACGCGCACAGTGATGATGATTATGTACAGGTGAAGAAGATGAAGGAAGAATATTTTGCTCACAATATATATGCATATATATATAAACCCTTCATCTTGCATTTATATATATATATATATATATATATATATATATATATATATAAATGCAAGATGAAGGGTTTCGCGCCAGACCCGAAGGTATATTCAAAAAAGGAAAAAAAAAGACGAACGTTTATGGCATATTTACTGACTGACGTTTCGGCCGGAGGACCAGCCTTCGTCGATTTGCACTCCGACGAAGGCCGGTCCTCCGGCCGAAACGTCAGTCAGTAAATATGCCATAAACGTTCGTCTTTTTTTCCTTTTTTGAATATATATATATATATATATATATATATATATATGTCATTACGTGCAAAGAACTAACAATCTTTGTTCAAAACACAAAACTGGTTAGGCCAATTCAACCACATTGTGATTGTGCAGGACATACAATGTGTTCCCCCTGCCATGCGAAAACTACTGTGCTGTGAGGAATATGAGATCAGAGTTCGCAGGAAATATTTTAAACTCTCTCAAACCCTTTAGGAGGTGCATTTCCATAGTGTACAATATGTAGCACGGTTCAAAACTGGCAGTTAGAAAAAAAATTTATTTCAATAAACTGCTGATACTATTTCCTAGGTGAACTTGTCTGTGGCGCGAAATGCCTTTTTTGTGTAAAGGGGACAGAAGAGAAGAGACAGTGAAGCGCCAAACTACCAGCTGTTTAATGACAGCGTCAGAGCATACAGAAAGACAGCTAACTTCCGCGCGTGCGCAGAGAGCCAAGGTATGACATGGAACTACATGGTCATGATAACATTTTTTTCAAGAAAGCACATTTCTGCAGAATACAATGTGATGGATGTGTCACTAACACAATCAGACCCTTTCTTTTTAATAAAGTAAGCTTCTAACAACTCCCTCGAAGTTTTGTCGCCACTTTTGCCCAGAATCGACACTTGCTTAAAGCGTGGCTCACAATGACAGGCCTTCCAGTGCGCAGGAAGATGCGCATTGTCACACTTACCAATACTATTAGCATGCTCCCTCAGTCTGTCATTAATGCAACGTCCAGTTTGTCCAATGTAGGACCTACCGCAGTCTAGGGGTATCTCATAGACCGCCCCTTCAATACAGCGCTTGACAGGGTTGGTGTGCTGCTTCTGGCAGCCCCGCGGCCCATCGCGTGTGATACGAGGGCATAATTGAGCCAACTTGTTGGGAGCTGAAAAAACAACTTTTTTTTTTGTTACCTCTGGCTGAACACGCTCCCTTTCCTTCGAGTGCGCCTTCACATTGGCAGTGGAGGCTCTCAACTTTTGCAGCGGGGACTCAATCACAGGTAGTCCCAGATCCAAGTAGTCCCAAAGGTAGTCCAGTATGTTCACCGTTTGAGCCATAACCTCAAGAAGGTGGCTACCAGATATGGCATTCCCGTTGTTTTTTCAGCTCCCAACAAGTTGGCTCAATTACGCCCTCGTATCACACGCGATGGGCCGCGGGGCTGCCAGAAGCAGCACACCAACCCTGTCAGGCGCTGTATTGAAGGGGTGGTCTATGAGATACCCCTAGACTGCGGTAGGTCCTACATTGGACAAACTGGACGTTGCATTAATGACAGACTGAGGGAGCATGCTAATAGTATTGGTAAGTGTGACAATGCGCATCTTCCTGCGCACTGGAAGGCCTGTCATTGTGAGCCACGCTTTAAGCAAGTGTCGATTCTGGGCAAAAGTGGCGACAAAACTTCGAGGGAGTTGTTGGAAGCTTACTTTATTAAAGAGAAAGGGTCTGATTGTGTTAGTGACACATCCATCACATTGTATTCTGCAGAAATGTGCTTTCTTGAAAAAATTTTATCATGACCATGTAGTTCCATGTCATACCTTGGCTCTCTGCGCACGCGCGGAAGTTAACTTTCTTTCTGTATGCTCTGACGCTGTCATTAAACAGCTGGTAGTTTGGCGCTTCACTGTCTCTTCTCTTCTGTCCCCTTTTCACAAAATGCATTTCGCGCCACAGCCAAGTTCACCTAGGAAATATCATCACCAACTTGCCCAAGAAGTTCTTTTGCTGATACTACCTTCTGAAGCCTATATGAAATGCGTTTGATCGAAAAAAATATAAAACGTTTCACTTGTCAAGTTTAAGCATATTTACGGTGTCCCAACCACTATAGGGTGTCCCAGCGCCATGCTGTGATAGAAAAAAAGAAAGAAATGCACCGATGATTACGATACTCCCCAATACGAAATTTGATCGCAGCTGTATACGTGCTTTCATTTCGCGATATATTAGCTGGCGCGGACAATCTGTCTCGTGCGGTACGTTGCAAACGGAACGAATTGTGGCGCGACTGCCTCACTAATCGTGAGATCGCAGAGGCAGCGCGTGGATGACGCGTGAGCGGGATTCACAGCAGCTGCCGCAGACAAACCTCTGCTCATGCAGCGCTTTGTTTCCGTATATGGTATCGCCGCATGCCATCGGTGAACAGGCGACGGTGAGCTACTCCGTCTTGCGCGGCACTACTCTTCTTCTCAAGCTCCTCGCGCTCTCTTCGCAGTCTTTCATGTTCCAATGCGCTCAGCGTTCGCTAATTTGGTCCATTGCTCGGTTACGAGGGACAACGCTCGCGCAGGAACAGAGCTGCGCTCTAAAAACACGGGGCAAGGTGCGGTTATAACACGGTGTTCGATCGTCAAACTGCATTTTTCTAAACATTTTAACAGCGGAGCCGTTCAAGCCGGAGGTTCGTCCGTATAGACCAGGAACTGCGCCTGGCGATGACGTCACCGCGCGTTGCCCAGCAACCACTTGGCACAGGTGCGCCTCACTTCGCCGCCGCCGCTACGACCGCGCACCTGCTCCGTCTAGCCATGACGTCACTTCACCTCGCCAGCAACCACATGTGCCTCGCTTGAATGAATGAATGTTTATTTTTCCACAAAACATGTACAATACAGTGTTGTGGTGGGAAAGTGCGAAAAAAGCTGCTCATGGCAGCTTGACTGGTCCCAAGAACCCATCCGAGCAGCAGGGTGGAGCAACATATTTCGTAATGACTATATAAAAAAATTGCGATTATATAAATGCGACAACATTGATCATCTAGTCAATAAAGAAATACATATTTGAATCACAACTGAATCAGACATAGTTAAAACACAAAGAAAGACACAACTGAATCATTTAGAGGTGTGAAAAAAAGTTAAAAGTTCAACTTGTGAACACGACAGTACATCAATTTCATTACTCAACAGTTCATTGGGTAGCCTAAGCAGTCTTGCTTGCCGTAATTGGTACGTGAGTGAGGTGTGTACCAGTACTCCGGAAATCTGGTTGTGTAGATTGCTTTACGCTGTTGAGTTGGGCTATTGACTGTATAAGGCTTATATTACTTTTGTGTTCCTTTTTATAGGCTATTGCCAGACGGTACTCCATAAGATTTGTTATTTCCAAAGTTTTAAGCTCTTGAAATAAGGAGGCAGATGGGAAGTCGTACGGCTTGTTACATATAGCACGAACTGCTTTCTTTTGTAGTACGTACAACTTCTTAATGTTAGTTGCAGAAGTCGTACCCCATACAAGGCAACAGTAGTTTAAGTGGCTCATGAATAAGGAATTATATATCAACTGTTTAACGGAATGGGGGAGAAAGTTCAGTGAGTAGATGAGACCAGCAATTTGGGACAGTTTGCCTGCAACGAAATATCTATGATAATTCCAGGTCATGTGTTGGTCAAAGTGTACACCTAGAGATTTTACAGATTCAGTGACTTCAATCGTAGGGAAATTAATCCTTAGGTCTTCTTGCAAAGTGGCCTGCATAGTTTTAGCCCAAAATAGCACTCCTTTAGGTTTTGAGGAATTAATACATAGGCCATTTTCTACCTACGGAAGTCTTTGTTCAGGCCATTACGGAAACTTTTAAATGCTTTAGGATCGGCTGGATCTCGCGGCTTAAGGAATTGATTAAATAATCTTCCCTTCTTTTTAATCTTTTCAAATAAATCCTTCGTAACCCAAGGCTTGCGTATCTTTGAAGGCACTGCGCGGTGTGAACGCGAATGGAAATGTTTCAAATAGGCGGCGATAAATATTTTTAAAAATGTGTTGTAAGCCACTTCAGCGTAAAAAGCACTGTACACAGCACAGTGCTTACAGTACAGTACAGTACAGTACAGTACACAGTACTGTACACAGTACGCAGTACAGTCAACCTGACTTAATTAATTACGAAAGCAGACTAGCCTATCATGCGTGATTATTTGGGACGGAATGTCATTTACAGGTGTTATTTTCGCTTCTCTTTGTAAACTGAAAAAAAAAAATAGGCATGTGCGATCGCTAAGGCTATATAATTGAACACCACAATTAATCGCATTCAAGCCATAATTAGTGATAAATAGGTCAAGGCATGTAGACGTGTCAAGTGTAATTCTAGTGGGAGCATTAATGACATTTAAATTTCGACTGTAATAATAATTCAAAGTTACGAGTCATGCTGGAACGTTCTAGCATGTTGATATTGAAATCTCCACCGAGTACGATTTTGTATTGCGATTCAGCAACGTAGTTTAACAATTTTTCCAGGAATGCAAAAAAGAATTGTATATGTACCACGAGGGGGGCGATATACAACAGACACGGCCGCTGGAAAAAACAAAAAGTGCGTCGGGTGCGCTGCAATGGGAGCGAACGCCGCAGTTGCATTGTCGGCCGCTTGGCCGAACGGCTGACGGGGATGGAACGCTTCGGCTTGCACGCGCGACGGCGTTCCAAGCGCGTTCCTGACGCATTTGCTATGCCGATGCCAGACAACAGCCCCCGACGTGTGGCGCCGCGGCGGATCACACCGTTTTCGATGCACGCGGCAACCTTTCTTTTATCCAGCGGCCGTGAAGCACGGTGCGAACATGTAAAACAGACCAACTTTCATAATCATCGACGCTTCGCCAGACCGCTTCTTGAAGCGCGTCGTGCAGCAATCTGCGCGTCGGCGGCGAGCCGATCCGGAATACTGTGCCGAAGCTGCAGTCGCGAAAAGGTCGTCGAGTCCAAGATCCCGAGTTTCGAGAACGAGAATGCGAGAGTCTATCCAGCGTCGTCGGGATAGCGACCCTGGCTGTAGCTCTAACGATCAAAAGCTTCGCTCCAGCCTTGCACCACAAGTGCAAGCTGCGTTACTTTTTGCTTGGCTCTCGTTAGCACACTGTATAGGTTAAGCATAATGAATAACCGACGAAACATGACAATTCGCGGCGCAGCTCATTCTTTATTGATGTCTTATTTGCATCGTATATGACAGTACGCGTCGATATGAATCGCTATTCTGCAGTTAAACATACCCACGAGGAAGCATTCTGGTACAATTTTATTTTATATATCAAAGAGATTGTCAACATTGAACACGTCTGGTAACTACATTATTTACGCTATCTAAATGATATAAATTGTACTTTTCGCCCGGTCATTCAGGTATTCACCTAACCAATCTCGCCAACGGAACGATGGAATTACTTAAAAATGGGTCATTAGGAAGAATGTAAATTTCAATGCCAAGAAAATACCATTAATGTTAAACCATACACAGATTGAATACGATCAGTGCCTAAAGACGCTTGGTGCATATTTTTCTGAGCATTTGTCATGCAATGCGCGTGTAAACTATTTAGTCGGTTTTGCGCATGATCACTTTTATTCGACATCACTGCACCGATGGATACACTTCACCGGAATGCGCTGCTCTGCAGTTTTCTTGCGTCCTCAATTATGGGGTTTAAAGCTGAGGGGGTTCCACAACGCCAGAGAATACTAGCACAGCGTGTTTGCTGAAGAAGCACGTTCGTAGAATAATATCTAATTTTCTGCACCTTTCCGAGGCTACGCGAGTGTTTAAGGAGCTTCGTACTAGAAAATTGTATCCCTGCACAAATTTAGATTGTGTCGCCTCTATCAATTGGGGGTCATCAAGGAAGCCCAAATGCTAACGCTTTTAGTAAATTCGCAAGTAAATACAACTGCTTAACGATTTAGAAATCCTGAACAATGTAATGCGCGACCTACAGTCAGCAGTCCTTTCAGGCTAGTCTATAGCCTTTCTCACGGACCCTCACTGCTTGACAGCTTTTTGCGCAGTATTTTATTCCTAAGAGCGAATATAGCTCAACTAGTTTTGTAGAGCGCCATGAAAACTTTGCTTCACGCACATTCTAATATTTGTGTTGGATTTTTCTAATTTTGTTTAAGCTGGAGAGCATTTCCGGCCGCACTCGGTAGCGGCAGATCCGCCTCGACGAGCGGCCTTCGCGGGATGAGGAAGCGGTTGCGGCGAAATAGCGTGTCCGCGAAAGAGCACCCCTCGAAGTTCTCGACACTGATAGCTTCTGCAGAAGACAAAGGCCCTGTGAACTCTGACCTGCGCTAGACACGGAAGAGAGTCGTTGTGTGCCCCATTCCCTGTTGGCCGCGCACACGGGAAGCATTTCTTCATGAGGCTCGCGCGGCTCCGCACACAACGGCACGAGTAACGAGGCGCGCCGCCAGTGTTGCGAGGCACCCGACCACGCATCAGCTGCTGCTGTATGCAAAAGCTGTGCAATCGAAGCACAGCCTGGAGACCTTAGATGAAATTTCTTTTTCCGCATTTAAAAGTAATTCTCATGATTTATTGATGAACGGCCGTGTGTATTAACACTTCTTCGCCGTCTTTCTCATTTTGTCTCTGCACACATTTCTTCGCGTCAACATATTCTCGCAATCTGGACCGGTATCTGCAACAAGCTCTTACAAGAAAATCGTCGGTAACAGCGAATTCCAGCCCATTCGGGAATCCAATGGCGAACGGCACTTATGAACTAAACGCTTTGTAAATGCGGCCTCTGGGTCGGGAACGGAACCGTCCCCTGTGCCGCGAAAACCACGCGTTTTAAGCCGTCGACCTCGATGTCCGTCTCGTGTTTTCTGCAAACTCTCCGGCGCAAGCCTGTCTCGGAAACTTCGTATAAGTGTGATATATAATGCTGCAGACACGTTGGTGGCGCCGTCTTGGGGCAAATCTAGTGCATATTTTAGTTCATGTGGTAGCGACCATTGTGTTGCGCGGTTAAACACGAGGTCGCGGGATCCCGGCCTGTGCCCCGTGCATTGGGGGCATGTTGAACATTCCCTGGTGGTCGAAATTGATCCGGAGTCCCCCACTACGGCGTGCCTCACAATCAAATAGTGCTTTTGGCACGTAAAACACTAGAATTTATTCATTCAGTTATTATAGTCTTATCGTTGGAATCGTAGTGCTAAATCGGAGGCGTAGCCAAGTATTTCTGGAGGGGCTGGTGTAGCAGCCTCACCTGCCCCTATAGTGTTGTTACTCCTTTTATAGTCGAGGGTGTGCCACTGTCCACGATATGCTCAAGAAAGACAAGATCTTGCTAACGCGCTAAAAAAACTGGACGATCGGACGCTTTCCGTGCAGGTGCTGCTGGAACACCGCCCCCATCGCTCGTCGGCCCATAAAGCGGTGAAGGCACCTTTGTGCTTCTTGAGGACGACGGGCTTGTGTCAACGTCTGTGACTATTAGTGCACTAACACACGCGTCAGCGAACTAACCGCTCATTTCTCTTCTTTCCTTCCCTCCTCTCTCTCCCTGTCATCTTTGTGTTCCCTCTTCCCATTCCCCCGGTGTAGGGTAGCCAACCGGACGTTATCCTGGTTAACCTCCCTGCCTTCTGCCTTTCTCTTATTTCCTCCTCCTCCTCCTTATAGTCGAGGTCACCGTCTAAATAAAACTGCAAGTGAGGCCTGGCAAAGTGCTTTTCGTTTCGCGAACATGTGAGACGTTCCTGCCGGAGGGGCTAGGGAAAGGCCGAGACCTAACATACAACTGCTTTAAAAAAGTCGCAGTTTCGCCCGAAAGGCGAAGAAGCATCGATAGCGACAGCAAATTAGTAGACAGCTACACGAAGTAAGGGTAGCAGTTTTATCGGCCCTATAAATTTGTAAACATTCCCTTACTAACTAAATTAACAAATCATGGTGTCACACGCGCACAAGCAAACATAAACACATCTCACTCGATGACCGCGTACACTCGCTGTCAAAGCGCTGGAGTGAGAAAGCGCCGCATCAGCAGCGAGACTCGTCCCTGATCGCTTTTAAATGGACACTAAAGAGAAACCGCAAGTTGAGCTTAAATGGTAGATTATGCTTTCACGATCACAGCCATACCATTCTTACTGCAAACAGATGTTTAATAAGCGAGAAAATAGCGAAAAACAGAAGGATAGGTGCTGACGCCCCTTCGAAATTCCCGCACTACACGTTCGTGACGTCGGAGATTACAAATGCATGCCGGTCGCGATTGGTTGTGAGCGATTTATCGCTGTTAATAAAACGCAAAATGAAATACACCTTAAACGTACATAAACAGCATTTGCCAACTTTTTAAACCGTTTCAACCGAGGAAGTACAAGTTTTGCACAAAATTAAATAAATAAGAAAAAATGGAATGGCGATACATGCGGCCGTGATAGTTTCGTTTCTGGTCAATGCATCGTCGCGCGCGCCTGTTCCGCTCTACGGTGTTTGGTTGCGTGTTACGTGGCTCGAAAAACGTTGACTCGCGGGAAACAGCCGGAAAATGCCTCGTGTGTGTAGTGTTGAGGGCTGTATAAATGGCCCAAGGTGCTCGCTCAGGGGCAGCGGCAGTGTTGACTCGATTGTGTCCTTTCATGTGGTGTCGCGCGGAGAGCCCCGGCTCCCCGGCGTTCGCAATGGCTCAGTGCTCTGCCGATGATAAAACGGCAAAAGAGCCAGAGAAACCCATGGTGTGCTCTCTGCATTTCTCGCCCTTGGATTATGGGTATAATCTTGCCCTCGGAAAGTATCTTGGCGTGCCCCAGAGGCCAGTCCTTTCTCGAGCAGCTGTTCGCTCAATGCGGCATTCATCAAACCCCCTACCGGTGCCCCTGCAGCAGCAAACTGGCGGCTCGGTGAGTGCTGAATGTCATTAAATAAAGCCACGAAATAACCATACCGAGTACGTGCGCAACTTTCTACGCTTGTTCTGTCGGGAACATCGTCGTCTGGCGGACCGCACGCTTCGCCTTCCATCGACGAAAACGAAGCTCTGCTTTCCGCCGGCGCGGCCGGCGGCTCACCGCCATCGCACGTGGAAACACCTACCGTTCGAGCACGGAGGATCGCGCTCCGTTTCACTGAATATCGCTGAAATGCAGTCCTGCTTCCCTGGCGAGCTCTTCGTTGCAAGGTTCAGCGGCAGCAATGGTGTCCTTCGCGGCGAACGCAAACGCAGCGACCATACATGCAGCCATGATGCATCCAGCGCCTCGGCCGTTTACGCAAGCGGTGACGTATCATGGCGCATTCTGATTCGCTGAGAGCAATGAAATCTGTGACGACACTGCTTCAGCGCCAAATCTTGGGTGAGAGAAATTGAGGAAGAGATATTTGGTCTTTGTTTACGAATTTCTCCGCTACTAACTCGTATTTTTGCACCCAACAAAAACTGCATGCATTCCTGAAGGTCCCTCTTTTATTCCAGCTGAACTTCCTGTTTCTCTTTAGTGTCCCTTTAAGATAGGGCCCGGGAGGCCGCGCATATGCAGCCGCTGCCGAAGTAGAGCCATCGGTCCCCGGTGCGCTTGCTTTCCTCCCTCCGCCGCCATCACCCT
Organism: Dermacentor silvarum; assembly: GCF_013339745.2. Classification (NCBI taxonomy): domain Eukaryota; kingdom Metazoa; phylum Arthropoda; class Arachnida; order Ixodida; family Ixodidae; genus Dermacentor; species Dermacentor silvarum. The sequence goes on along the minus strand of NC_051164.1, from coordinate 6,141,580 downwards.
CGCACGCTTTCACTCGCACATACGGCGATTATGTTATGGCCCTTGGATTTTATACGGAACGCCGACAGCAGAAATGCGCCTGGAGTGCCCATATCGCAATACAAGTAGCATTAAGCGTTATTCAGTACGAACGCTTTCGTTTGTGGTGGTGGCCTGGCTGTGAATCCTTTAAAAAAATACCTGGATGGGGCAAGAGAACGGGACATGAGAGCGGGCCTCCCTCCTAACGAAAATCGAACTGCACGATCACGTTTGGATACGCCTTCTACCAGGGTGCTTTGTTTCTGTTGCACAGCAGCAGTTGTCTCACGTGCTGCGTCGCACCTACAGTGACATAAAATAAGTTCTGCGCTATTTGCTGCGATACCACGATATCCTATTGCAAAACCCAGTGCCCAGCGCCATGCCGGATTATAGGCCCAGTGTCGCGCGCCAGATGCTGGAGCGCTCGACTGGCACAACATACTGAAAGGCGCTGGGTACTGCTTAGAAAAGCAGCTCTAAAGCGAGAACAACATGCTGCCTGGCTACGGTATATATTTTTTTAATTAAAGAAAGCTCCTCCCTGATGTGACGCGGCTGTGGCGGGCGGCGTTTAGTTTGAAAGCAGGGCGGAAGCATAGGCAAAGATAACTGTCCCTTTTCCCCTGTCGGCTGGCGAAATCAAGATATGACAGCGCGGTGTGCCGTACGAAGTACGCATGATCGTGTTAAACGCGATAACAGAAGATAATTTTTCGGCACATTTTTGTATTACTTGAGATCGCACCGGGACATCATCTTGTGAACGCGTTAGCTTCACTCTCATCAACAAAAGTGCTTCTGGAATAGTGGCACCTCCGTTTGGAAGGATAACAAAGAATATCCACTTGGAGTCCCTTCGTGCTAATATGACTGCTTCTGGCGGGACGAGGTATTGTACCGAAGAAAAAATAGACGTGGTACTTGCAATGGCTGAGATGAATGGCAACGCTTCATCGGCAATACGACTGTACGCGGATCGCCACCCACACCGTCCCCTTCCAACTAAGCCTACCTTCATAGACGTGTTTCGGCGCTTTCGCACAACAGGGTCAGTCCATCGTCCGAGACAGAGCAGGAAGGAAATCGTCGATGAAGACGTTGAAATCGACGTTGTCGCGTGCGTAACGTCGATGCCAGAACTCAGCATCTGACCGATTGCCGATCAGTGCGGTCGCAGCATGGAACAGTCGCAAATGTGCTAAGAAAGCTTAAGTTCCGAACTCTCTATTATGTGTACCTTCACGAGGACCTAAGTGAGGCGGACTTTGAAAGGCTGGTTGACTTCTGCAATTGGGTTCTGATAAAAATTAATATTTTTAATTAATTTTTTTTTTGAGAAGAAAAGGACGTCTTGCACAGAATAATTTGGACAGATGACGCTCGGTTTTGCCGCAATGGCATTGTGAATATTCACAACGTGCATTATTGGTCACAAGAAAATCCACACTGGCTGCGGAAGCACAAGTTCACTGGAGTGTGAATGTGTGGTGTGGCATACTCGGGGACAGTATCATTTGACCTCACTTTTTTGAGGACAACTTGAACGGAAAGATGTACACTGAAAAAATATTAGGTGTTGTCGTCGACGAATTTGTCTTCGATCTTTTCCCGAATGACTTGCGCCAAGTGTCGTTCCAGCACGATGGAGCGCCACCACATTTCTCCACAACGGCAAAGAGCTGGTTGGACAGGCGTTTTCCACGACAGTGGATTGGAGCGATGTCTTGGCCGCCGAGATCCCTGACCTTTCACCGCTCGACTTCTTTATTTGGGTCTACGTTAAAGATCGAGTTTACACAACAGAGCCCAGTGATGTCAATGATATGAAGCACGGCATAATATCTGCCTGTGGCTGTACTCTGCGTACAGAAATACTACGCAGAGTTATCGAGTCGACGCGAGAGCGGTTTATGCTTTGCGTAGCTGTGGAAGGGAGGCATTTTGAACATTCTTTAGGGCATTGACATCTTAGTGGGTGAAGTGTTTTCATGAGATTTGTGCATGACGACACCAAACTTAACGCGGCAGTATGAAATATTCGTTAGCATAGCTAAAACTGTTTGTACTGTTGATGGTGGAGTTGTTGCTCTTGATTTAAATGAAACTTACAATACTTGGAAATACGATGCAAAACACTCATTCTTCAATAGCGAACTGCCGCGCATGGTATGCGATAACCCAAATACATTTTGGCGAGTAATCAACCCTGCACCAACGCCCTCAATCGCTCTCGCTCATGCATCGGGTGAACCAGTCTCCGACTCAGTCTGCGCTAACATCTGCAATACCGCATTTTCAACAGTTTTCACACAAGAACGCAAACTGCCTACATGAATGCCATAAACTAATACCACGTCACCGATGGATGCGATAATCTTTTCTTCAAACGACATCTCGTCCTTAATTGAGAAAATGAAACTTTCTTTGTCAGCCGGCATCAATAAAATCAACTCAAAACTACTAAAAAATACCAAGTGTAATAGTTTAGTGCATTTGAAACTGTTGTTTTCACAGTCACTTTCTACAGGTCTCCTTCCGAATGACTGGCAAACTGGGAAGGCCGTTCTATTCTACAAATCAGGTGATAAAGATCTTCTCTAAACTACCGTTCCTTATCTTTAACTAGCGTCCCTTGCAAAATCATGGAACATGTCATATACTTTCACATTGTGGACTTGATTTGCGTGCTGACTTGCGTGCTGACTTGCACACTCCCCTTCAGGTTGACGCTATTTTTCTGGACTACACCAAGGCATTTGATAAAGTTCCAGATCAACGGTTCTTACAAAAACTCTCTCGCTTAAACCTACATCCGAACGTACTACAGTGGATCGAAGCCTTCTTAACAAATCGCTCTCAATCAGTCATCATAAATAACCACTCGTCCAATCCCCTTCCGTAACATCAGGCGTCCGACAAGACTCCGTTCTCGCTCCTCTTTTGTTTTTGATTTATATTAACGACCTCCCGCTGCATGTATATTGCCAAATTTGAATGTTTGCTGATGACAGCGTTATCTACCGCCGAGTAACAAAAACTAGTGATCAAGAAGCCCTCCAAGAGGATCTTAACCACATCCAACAATGGTGTTAAAATTGTCTCATGACCCTTAACCCTAGCAAATGCAAGCTCCTTTTCCCGTCGACACAAGATTTATGCCTTTAAGTACAGAATTGCTAACGAATCCGTTAAAATCGTATCGTCTTTCAAATACTTATGCATCATATTATTTAATGACTTAACATGGAATGCACATGTCACTAACGTGATATCATCAGCTAACAAAACACTGGGATTTCTTGAACGTCATCTTCGCCTCGCTTCACATCACGCGAAATTTCTCGCTTACAAGTCACTCGTTCGACCTAAACTAGAATATGCATCCGCCTTATGGAACGCGCATCATGCTAGCCTCATAAATCGCGCTACAAGGTTCATCCACTCTTCTTATTCGTATGACGTCAGTGTTTCAGCTCTGAAAACGAAATCTGCAATATCGCTTTTTTCAGTTCGCCGTCGCACAGCCACTCTATTACTGTACCCCAAGTTCTATTAACCATGACTTAATCGTGCACCTTACATCATGCCAGCATCGTACATTTCTCACCGCACCAGCCACACCCTTCAAGTTTTTCGTCCACGGGTCCAAACTGTTACTTTTTCAGCTTCCTTCTTCCCACGTGCAGCTAAAGATTGGAACGGCCTTCCCCGACATATCGTTTCTCTGAAAAATGGTCTGCTGTCTAATCGGTTTAGCACACTCGGAAGCGTTCGATGTCATAAAGATTACAACAACACAACATTTGCTCAATCATCTCTTCACAGTTGCAAGAGTCACAGATCGGTGTGTCGGACATTCCAAAAGGAATGAGTAGGCTTTCCTAAAAGCCACTCCTAACCAGAGGCGGCAAAATAAAGTTGCATTACGGAGGGAGAAGTTCGATGGAATCTGCAGCTTCAGTGTAGGATCCAGTCGGTGGCGACGACAGTTGGGGAAAATCGGGGTGTTTCATGAGGTTTCAGTCTTGGTTTGAGCAAGTAAACGAAGACCCCTCGCAGCGTCTTTCCTAGATAAGGGTATAGGGGTGGTCAGGATTTCTTTATGGCCTGACCGGGCGTCATCATCAGCAATATCATGCAATGACCACGGGGCTACCAAGATATTCACAAATATATTTCATTATTCCTCTTATGACACATGCTGCAATTGCGTATTATTGCGATAGCAATTATATGGACACATGAGGAGCGTTTTCGCCGTCGGCGTCGCCGTGATGTTACGTATATATTCCAAGGGCGATAACACTAAAGTCCCTCTATAAGAAAAGTACCGCCATCCTTTGATAAACGCCGCTTCTCTCTCTCCTGTATCTCCGATTGGACGATGATAGCGCGCCCTTTTCACTTCTTTATATATTATTTTTTTCCGCCTCAGAGCCATGTTGAAAGTCCTCTCTGCGCAGCCGCAGTCGCCGGCGGCGGCGGCGGCGCGCGCCCGGCCTAAAAACTTCAACGTGGACTTTCTAGGTGCGCCACAGTCGACTTGGCTTTCGCAAGCAAAAAGTAAAGAAAATAGCAAGCGCTTAGGAGAGGAGGCGGCAGAGGAAAGAGTAGATGGCGGTACTTTTCTTATATACAAACTTTAGATAACACCGTCGCCGCGCGCCATACGCGGTATGTGCAAGTAAAAGCCTGCGAGGGGAGCCGACGATCGCGGCTCAATCTCGCGCGTGCAAGGGAGGCACGCCGTCTTCCGTCGCGCGCGAGGCACCGGGGAAAAGGAGGGGGCGGCAATGTACTCCGTCACGTATTGTGTGCAGCAACTGCGCATACCTTTGTGCGTGCTGCGTTCTCGCCGCTCAGTTTGCGTTGAAGCGTTAGACAGCACGAAGGTCACTTAGCTCGCTGCAGCGCTTCCTCACACCAGCGTTTTGACAACGAGTGTCAGCGCTCATCGAGTGTGATGTGTTCATGTCTGCCAATGCGTGTTGGCACCATGCTTGTTAATTTAGTTAGTAAGCGGATGTTTGCGAGTTTATACGGCTGATAATACTACTATCCTTACTTTGCACGGCCTTTCGGTCGAAACTGCGACTTTTTTTAGAACTACCAGCAATCAACTCTTTCATCCTTCGCTGTATTGCTTGCGTTTCCTTCTTTTATAATGGTGCGCTCGCTACTTTCCTGTGACGAGTTGTATATCAAGCCGATAGCGCACATGCTGTTCATGAATGACCTCGAATTACCAGGCGACGCAGTGTTAAATAAAGGAAAGACACTCAAAATATAGATGATTATTTTTCGGGGACAAAAGACCCTGAGGTGAGAAATCGTTGCCCCAGCTTGCACCACAAAATGTATGGAGAAACTAACCCGGCAGCTAGCGCTAAAGCACCATGTATATTCATTTAGTCAGTCGTAATTCCTTCGCTAAAGCACCATGTACATTCATTTAGTCAGTCGGCATTCCTTCGAAAGGTTTTAAAAGAATAACTTAGTGTTCCTATACCTTATTTCTCAAGCCCACTGTACCTGGGGTCTCGATCTGATGCATTCTGCTCTGTAACTTTGCAGGAAGTCCAGAAATTGGAAGATGACTAGCGTGGCAAAACCCGACGCCGGAAGCAACGAGAGCGGCAAGCCCCCATCCAACGGAAAGATGGCCAATGGGCACGGCGGTGAGTCAGCCTTATATGCATACACGTGCCACAGGTAAGCCTCTCAAGCACGCACAAATTATGTACATGAATGTGTATTCGAGGATTCTTAAACAGGATCTCGGGCAGAGACGCGCAAGATCGTAGCTAGCGGAATATTTGTTCCTCGGGAAGAAGGATGTACATGGGAACGTCGCCAAGCAAATATGAAGGAACCCTGAAGATACCTTAGCTCTTTTTCGTATAGCAATGACGCGGTGCAGGCGCAATAATGCCGAAATCCTCAAATTCGTTGTTAAAAAGTAAGAAAACGCTTAGAAAATCGCAGCCATTCGGTATTCCCAAAACATTTTCAAGGTGAAGTGAGGATATACTTTAGTGGTACTGGGTCCTGCGCGAGCAGGTGTTTCATACTGAGCATGAGAACTGAGTGAGGCACACGCAAGGTAACGAACAGCAAGTCACGTGTTAATATACAAACATGAGCCAAAAGTCACCTGACGTACGGCTTGGCGTCTTGTGCGCCGCCAGTTGCTTGTTTCATATTATTTAAACTCAGGGGTATTACGTGTCACAACCACGATCTGATATGAGGCGCGCCGTAGTGGAGGTCTCCAGATCACCTGTGGTTTTTAACGTGCGCCTAAATGCAGGTACACGAGCGTTCTTGCATTTCATAAATGGCTGGGATTGAACCCTCGAGCTCAGCAGCAGAACGCCATTGTGCCACCGCGGCAGATCTAGTTGTTCCTTGGCTCGATCATTTGGGTTTCCGTACAGACGTCGTGGAGCTCCCCAAGCTGGTGAGCTCGTTCTCGTGAGGCTGAAAGAAGACGCCAGAACATCTGCCAAAGCTTGATATTTGTCGGCACTACGATTGTGTACCGGTGCTTGTGTTTACTGACACGTGTTTAGCCAGTCGTCGACTCGAGTGCCCACCATGCCTGAAAAGGGCCAGGATCGCAGGGATGTCACAGGAACGTCAAAGATATTATGAACAAGTCCACTCGGCAGCAAGATATTCGACAACTTGAAAAAGGGCACGGTTTTAACGACAATGACCATGTCTGTTGAATGTTTTCACCCTGTGGACTAAAAATCACTAATGCCGTATGGATCTAATCAGTCTAAACCGGTCAGTAGGGGTGTACCGGTTGGACGCGTTCTGGACGCAGTGCACAAGAGGTGCTGCCACCGCATCGGGTGTAGCCTGAAACACCATGTTGAGAGGTTGCTCGCAGCGGCTTTCCCTCTCTCTGTCATTAGTACTGTTGCTGAAGCCGCATTGCGGAAAGTGGAAGGTCTTGCGGGGCAGAAGCCGCCGACATCAGAGCGAAGGAAGAAAAACTAGAAGTAATGCCCTACATACATAAAACGTTCCACAACCTTAAGAAGGTGGCTGAAAGGCAAGGTCTAATCGATTTTTTTCCCGCACCTTGCAAACTGGCTAGCTTGTGCGCGCGAATTGGAAACGAGGGAAGAACGCGAAAGGCCTGTAAAGTTAACCACGTAAAACCCTTCATTGAGTGCAAGACTGCTGTTGTTTAGCGCATTCTGTTGGTATGTGGAAAAGTGTATATAGGCCAGACCAGACAGGTAGGGGTGTAAATAGGCGCTTTCAAGAACATAACACATCCTTAAGCGGGGACCAGGGAAGCAATTTGGCAGTTCATTGCCTCACTTGCCAGAAGTGCAAAAAAAAATGGCGTTCGACAAATTGATAAAATTGGCCAGACAAAATTGGCTCGACAACGCCATAGCGCTGTCGGACCCCGTTCGCATCCCATTTTTCTTTATGAGTAGGCTTCACTGCAACACACAACGTATGAGAGCCAGCTTACAAAGACCGAGCTTACACCGCTCCCCTAAAGTCGGCTTCACTTTTAAACACAAACGCATTGCTGGGAAGACATTTTTCTAGGGACAGTACAAGCCGTCTTATATGAAAATGCGAAGGCCTAATGAACTTTTTTATTATTTTATTAATTATTTGCTGTTGCCCCGAGGTGCGCGCGTGTCCAAAAACGCATTAGGGAGGCTAAGCATAGAGAAACGTACTCGGCTAAGGCCCAGTTTGACCTGCCGAGGACGCGAGTGCCATCTGAATTATGTTTTCTCTTACCTTCAAATTACAATCCGACGCTATCATGTCTGCAGATTGTGTTTAAGTCGTACTTTACGGTTTTCTGACGGATATTACTTTGACAAATTCAATTTTGTTCAACAACGCCGTGCGCCACGCGGAGGGACTGCTCGGTCGGGGTGGCTCGGGATGTAGGCAGGGCAACGCCCCCGACGCCGACACCGGATTTTCTGCGTCACGGGGCCCTTAATGCTGCCGCGTTAAAACTATGACAGTGTTTGATCGTTTGTCCATCTTAGGGAGGTGAAGATTAGATATGAGCGGGAAATTTTGGAAGCTTTTCACATTGGAAATCGTAAAGGTAATTGTGTCAGCGATACATCCTTCCTGTTTAACAAACAGGGAACGTGCCTACCTAGCGGGTAGGTAAAAAGGGATCAAACTGACATTTATGCTCGTGTCTTGGGAGGACGCGCATGCATCGGATGTTGTGTGCCGCAATGTAAATTTCAATAGAGCACAGTCCAGCGTCCGTCTGTGTCTAACGCCTGTTCCTTGTGCACGCGTCCTTGTGTATTCGCTGGTATCTCCATTTGAAAATTGCCTTAGAACACTAGACGTAGATCACTTGCTCTGGCCGTGTGGTCGGACCCACGTAAACAAGAAACAAGACTCCGCCAGGCTACAAGAAGCACTGCGCAGCACGGACCTGGCGGAACAGCTCTGGGCCGTCCAGCGAGCCCACGATGCGGCCAGGGAGCTAAAACTCTTGGTCCCACGTGGGAGTAGCCCGCTCTATGGGGCCTTGCGCCCCGTAGCCCGCAGGACCTTACAATAAAGTTATCCCATCCATCCATCCCTTTGTCAAGTTCATCCTGCACTAGTTTGCGTGCACCTCATATGGACAAGATGAAGGTCAGCACACAGGGGCAAAGGCGCGTCGTCGTCTTATGTTCAGTGTTAATTATTACTTAGCAATAATGTTAATAATTGTGTTAATAACAATGTTAATTATTGCTTCAATTAGAAACAACAGGACGGTGCGCTTCCCGCTGTCGGCGTCCCTGGCGCTGTTTTATAATTACGTTACCACACCAACTCGCCCAGCTGTCTCTACTTTTGCAATCATTATTGTCACTGTCACCGAGGCATAAAAGTTACGAACAGGTGCCTCAGAAACACTGGCCTATTTTTCGATAGGTGAACCTATCTTTGTCAAAAGCGGCCTTGTCATCCTCGCCAGGTTAGTTGAACAGTTTCGTACGGTGACGTCACGTCTGGTCGTTGTTGGTGGCAGCTGACTGTAAAGGCACAGACAACAGAAAATGAGCGCTGTCATTCAGGCATGATTTCTAAGACGACGGGAAAAGAGCGTGGGAGTGGGAAGGCGGCAGGAGAAAAAAGACACGGGGGGTTGTTGGGAGAGGATGGGAAGCCATCAGACAACTGAACAGAAACCGTAGGCGCCGTGCGTTTGTTATTTTAGAGGAGCCGGTCAGCGCGGGAGCAACAAAAGGTCACGAGTTGAAAGAATGACCCGAGTAGCCCAGCAACAATGCTCTGGGCATTTATTGAAGGTATTAACATTGAGTGAAAAGTAAATAGTAGAAGGTACAGGAAAAAGCACAGCGTCGGATTACCATCACGAGGTAACTTGGAGTTTCACCTGCACGTCAGTCAACGAAGTCTACTGTCTAAAGTGTACCATTGGTAGCAAGCAATACATAGGTGAGACTGGACAACAAATTCATACCAGACTAAACAGCCATCGCGCAGATACAAAACACAATTTACCTAAAGCAGTCGCCAGTCACTTCAGTGAACACGGCCATATATATGATGATAGCAAGTCTCTATATACTACAAATTTCAGTTCACCGGGCGAGAGGAAATATACGGAATCATACCTCATACATACGTTTAAACACCCGACGGGAATCAATATGGCAATGGCTAAAAGCTATACCTAAAATATGAAATTTTCATATCATTATCAAAGGCACGTTATGCCAGCAGCAAAGCTCGATTCCTCAGTTTCAAGATCTTCCCTGCCCCTCGATTCAATATTGATACGGAACAGCCGCCACAGTGTGGCTGCACTCGTCGCCATCTTGGCCTCCTTTGGCTTGTAGCCATCAGCTACACCTAACCAGTGGCGCAGTGGGCAAGTATCGGAGGAGGCGTGAGCAGGTTGAGGAGGTGCGAGAACCGGGCCCCGTGAAAAAGCCACGTCTTGCCTCAAATGCTCACTAAGTGTCCTCGCTATGTCCGCAAAATTCTTCACGAAGCGGCACAAGTATGAGCAAAGCCCTTGAAATCTGCGGACGTCCTTTGCCGATCGGGGAACAGGCAAGTTCTTCACTGCCAAGATTTTTCCGGGGTCTGGTTGTACACCAATAGGCGCCTACGAGATGGCCAAGCGCTGTGATTTGGCGGCGGCCAGAGTGACGAGTTCAGCTGCAGTCCAGCCCCACCAAAAACGTCGAGAACGGTTGAGAGGCGCTGTATAAGAGTCTCGAAAGTTGGTGAAAAAACTATGATGTCGTCCAAGTAGCATAAACATGTGAACCATTTGAAGCCTCTGAGCAGAGAATTTACTGGTGTTTACCAACCTCACCAGCATCGATGTGATCCTCAAGGAGTCTCGAGTTTGCTAAAAGCCGCCGGGTATCCCAACACATTACGCGACTTCCCAACAAAGCTGCTACGTCATCTTGTGACGTAGCTTCCACCAGCCTTCGCGATGTGACCACTTTATACGCATGATTCGTCGTGAGGTCGAAGCAGTACAACCGGCGGCCCCTTCAGTCCCGTCATCTGATCATTCTCCGGCGAGGAGGAGGAAAAACGTGCGAGGAGGTGAGCACCATCTGTGTGGTGTTTTTCCAAGGAACCAACCGTCGCGCGCCGCTGTATGAATGGTAGAAATGCTGGAAAAGGGGTTTGTGTTTCCGCGTTTTGTCGTATATTCAAATTATAATCTGACGCAATCACGTCAGTAGGTTGTGAGTAAGTCGTAGTTTACGATTTTTCTGTCGCATTTTACTTTGATAAATTCAATTAGTTCACTAGCGCCTCTGCGCCACGCGGAGAGCCTGCGTGGTCGGGGCGGTTCAGGATGATTTGCTCGGCCGCGGACGCCGGCGTCAACGCCGACGCCGGATTTTAACGCGAAAGCGTTAAGGGCCCCGTGTCGCAGAAAATCCGGCGTCGGTGTTGGCGTGGATGTCGGCGTCCATGGCGGAAAAAATCATCCGCAACCACCCCGACCGTGCAGGCCCTCCGCGTGGCGCAAGGTGCTAGTGCTGGAGCAAATCATTCCAAACCACCCCGACAGCGTAGGCCCTTCGTTGTGGAGCAAGGTGTTAGTGAACAAAAATTGCATTTCTCACAGTGAAATCCGTCAGAAAAATGGTAAAGTACAACTTAAGCACAACCTGCAGACATGGTGGCGTCGGACTGTTATTTCAATGTACGAGAAAACATAATTCTGTTACGAGGAAGCTCTAACACAAACCTCTTTTGCCAGCATTTCTACCATGAAAACGCCGGCTCACTCGTGTAGCCTACTTGCGCAAATCTTATCCAGATGGCACTGGCATCCTCGGGAGGTCAAATTGGAACTTGGCCGGCCAAATGCGTTTTAGACACACGCGCGTGTCAGGGCAATAACAAACAATTAATAAAATAATGAAAAAAGGTCCTAGAACCTTCACATTTTAGTATAAGACGACTTAATTGCCCCTGGAAAAAGGTCTTCCCAGCAATGCATTTCTGTTTAAAAGTGAAGTCGACTTTAAGGTGATCGGTGTAAGCTTGGTCTTTGTAAGCTGGCTTTCCCACGTTCTGTGTTGTAGTGAATGAAGCCTACTTGCCGGATGCGAACGATGCGATGCGAAGGGGTCCCAATATCGCTATCGCGTTCTACCCTTAAAGGCGAAGCTTAAGCGTCCTCCAATTTTCTGCGACACTGGGCCTTTAACGCTATCGCGTTAAAAGTGGCTTCTAGCGCATAAGGCACGCATTACCAAACCACGAACGTCAGCTTACCGCTATCTTTGAAAAGAAAAGTATACAATCATAGTATGCTACTGGTAACACATGGAATGATATCATCTATCACCAATACCTTGGAGGTTATCATCGTTAATTTTTCAGCGCGAAAACTGCACGAGGACTAAAGGTAACCAAGTCGTGTGGTTCTCCCTTTGGTCCTTGTGTATTATCACGGTGCAAAGTTTATCACGCTGCAAAGTTAACAATGAACCAACTTGCTCAGTTCACCCTACTTCTAAACTTGGAGACTAGCAAAGAAACTAGAGAAGTTAAGGAGCGTGCACACGAGCGATGGAACAAAAAATGTTAGGCGTAATGTCAATAGACAGGAAGACAGCGGCATGGATTAGAGAGAAAGTCGATAGCCTGATTGAGTTCACTATAAGGAGAAAAAATGGAGCTGCTGGACAGGCCATGTAACGCGTAGGGCAAATAACCTGCGGTTTATTAGTGACAGCCAAGGGAAGGGAAGCGCCGTTGAGGACGCCAGTAAATGCATTCAAAATATTTGCGGGAACAACTTGGAATCAGCTAGTATAAGACTGGAGTAAAGGAGATCGCTGAGCGAGGCTTTCGCCCTGCCGTCCATATAAAATTAGGCCGATGATGATGATATGAAAAGACGTTAGGTGACATGGTGATTCCTATGAAAAGGTAGAGAGGTAATAAAGAAGGTAAACACGAACTGACAAAAAAATATAGTGGCGCTGCCTAACTTGTGCCCTGCGTTTCAGCTATCCGTGCATCGCGTTTGACAACGCTGTTATGCTTGCCTGCAGGGGTGGCTGCACGGCCGGCAGAAGTGGCGGCGACCCCTGGTGGCGAAGGCGATAACAACAACGGCAAGGTGACGCTGGTGATTCACAAGTACGAGACGCCCCCTGGTGCCGAGAAGCAGCACGTGGTGCAGACCGAGGACTTGGAGAGATACGTCGCCGCCATGAAGGAGTCCGGGGGCTTCAAGGAACAACTCGCGGTGAGGCTCCGGACGTCAACTTGTCGGGCCATACAGACGCAGTGTGATTTTCTCCTATTATGTGGCATTGCCGTTTGCCGGGCACTGTGCTTGTATGTGACGGCTTGACGTCATGTGTGAAGGCCCAAAACTCCTGGTTCAGAATACACTGAAATTGGTCAGCGAGACAAAATAACAAATGTAGTAAAACACGTGAGAAGTCATGTAATGAATAAAAGCAGCTGACAAACTACAGGATACACATCATCAAACAGGGATAAACACACTTGGAAAAAAAATGTCACAGTTTCGCCCTAAGGGCGAAGCAATGAATGCGATAGCAACACAGCAATGTCATACGAAGTAAGGTGAGCGGCTTTGGTAGCAATATGAATTGTAGTAAACATGAGGTGATTAAGTAAGCAGGTGTGCTGCGGCGTAAGTAGACCGACATGAAGAGAGACTCGATGACCACGAGAAGGCGCGTGTGAAACGGTGGTGTTGATGAGAAGCGCTTCCCGTGGACAGCGCGTGCGAAGGGACACACCTGTAGCGCTGCTCTGCCGATCCGAGCAGCATTGCATGTGTAGCGTGCGTTGGAAAATGTGGCCCGACTATTACTAACTGAATGAACAAGCGTGGTGTGATCGCGCACAAACAAACATGAATAGATCACACTGAATGACCCGCAGACAACGACTGTCAAAACGCTGGCAGCAAGCGCATACGCCGCAGCGGGCGAAAGTACGTGCGGTCTATCGCTTCAACGGAAACTGAGCGGCGAATGCACAGCGCATACCAAGGTCGGAGCCGTGTCGAGATAAGAGACGGTGCGGGCGAGCGACGAGCGCGGTTGTTGGCAGAGTAGAAGTGCGCCCCCCCCCCCCCCCGCTCCCTCCGCCGCTGGCTTCCCGCTTCCTTGCTTGCGCGTGGGAGATTGAGTGCGTTCGCTCTCCGTGATAGCGCGCGTCCCCGCACGCTTCCGCTCGGGCATACGGCGCGCGGCGAAGATTTTATCTATACGGAACCTCACGGCGACGACGACGGCGACGTCGACGGCAGAAATCCGGTTGAAGTGTGTATATAATTGCTATCGCAATAAAATGTTACACGGCATACACACGGCGGAGTGAAAAACCTAATGAAAAACAAAGCATAATCGAACAAACAAAACGGAAGGCGAGGTGTAGGTAATTCAAAGATCACGTAAGTTGTGTGTATAATAAATCACGAAATTTGAGGTTGTTACGTTCAAGGACGACCAAATGATGCACCAACTCGCCCATTCAACAATACTTATCACTTCGGGTAGTTTGTTCCATTTCGTTACAGCAATAGGCAAAAACGAGTTGTTAGTAGAACAGTGAGGACGCGGAACGCTGATTGAACTGAAAAGACGACGATAAGTGCGGACCGGCGGGAGAAAGAGCGTTCCATATAAATGTGTTGTGTATCCTGTCATGTTTTTTTTTCGAACATTGAATTCAATACATTCATTGAATACATTCATTGAACATTGAATTCAATTCAATGTAGTGAAATTTGAGTTTTTTTAACATTGAACAGTTCAATTTCAGGCTATATGCGTTGTAGCAGTACAACGGATGGCACACACGGCCGTGTCACGACCAAGGAGGTCACGACATGGAGTACGGCTATGGTGGCCCTTCTAGCCACCATTGTACAGCCCCACCGCAATTCGTGTCTCATGGTGCGCATGATTGCTTTTTCAATGTTCAAAAAAATATGTGCAGATGCTTACAAAAAAAAAAAACGCCCACGCGCAGCTGTGAAGAATTTATGTAAAGAGCACAGGGGCAGACTTTATCATTTCTTAAAGTCACAATTACCTTGCATGCGCGGTTCTAATCATGACTGAAACCGAAAAATAACAGTTCAGTTATTTTTACGTTTATCAAAATTTCTGAGGATCGGGTCGTGTCGCGGTAACCAGAACAATATTCCACTCAAACCGAAGTAAATCGGTGCCAGGGAAAAGCTGAACCGGTAACCAGAATAATGATAACCCGATCTTCAAAAAAGCGAATCAAGATAAATCAATTGTCTAGATTTGCGCACTAGCCGCAACTGAAAACAAGTCGTTCTGCCGGGTTGAGTCCCTGGCTAAAATTACTACTGCGTTTTTCAATGATTATTCCACGCGCAGAGCGAAACATTAAGACGCAGTCTATACATCCTTACATTTAGACGGCTTGCTCAGGTCTCTTGGTGCCCGCACAGCATACCTCTCCTTGACGGCAGCCAAGGACCTCTCAAAAAGCTTAAGCTCATCGTCTGACTTCAGGTAGCCATGGAAGTAGCTGTCTTCATGAGGATGTAACCCTTGGAGGTACTTTTCGATCACCTTCTGTCGGTCAGGAGGCTCGCTCAACGTTGCATTCGCCGCTTTCACAAGCGAAACAAAACAACGTACGCCGCGAATATGATACGCGCGCCAACTTCTCGCTCACGTGGAATGAGCTGAACCGAACTGAGGCGCCGCACACCGACCGCGCCGCCAAACAGAGAGTTAAAAAAAAAAGAAAATGGTGATACGTCATCGAGGCGAGGCCCCGCCCCTGCACGGATTTGTTGTGAAAACAGTCGCACCCCAGAGACGACGTTAATTTCGGATCGATGCGGCAGGCACATTTTCTGTATAGGAGGCTGTGGCTCGTCTCGCCTGTTGCCTTTGTTAGGCTTCTTTCGCGAGTATGCTCTGTTTTGTTGGCCTCGCCCTCTTTTAAAGGGACACTAAAGAGAAACAGGAAGTTCAGCTGGAATAAAAGAGGGACCTTCGTGAATGCATGCAGTTTTTTTGGGTGCAAAAATATGAGTTATTAGCGGAGAAATTCGTAAACAAAGACGAAATATCTCTTCCTCAATTTCTCTCACCCCAGATTCGGCGCTGAAGCAGTGTCGTCACAGATTTCATTGCTGTCAGCGAATCAGAAGGCGACATGATACGTCACCGCTTGCGTAAACGGCCTAGGCGCTCGCTCCATCATAGGCTGCATGGCCGCCGCGTTTGCGTTCGCTGCGACTTTTGCTAAGGTGTCCTGTGGCCGCGATGGATACCGTTGCTGACGCTGAACCTTGCAACAAAGAGCTCGCCAGGGAAGCAGGACTGCATTTGAGCGACTTCAGTGAAACGGAGTCCCAATTAAATGATCCCCCGTTTTCGCGCGGTAGGTGTTTCCGCGTACGATGGCGGTGAGCCGCTGGCCGCGCCGAGGATCCCGGCCACGGCGGCCGCATTTCCATGGGGGCGAAATGCGAAAATACCCGTGTACTTAGATTTAGGTGCACGTTAAAGAACCCCAGGTGGTCCGAATCTCCGGAGTCCCCCACTACGGCATGCCTCGTAATCAGATCGTGGTTTTGGCACGTAAAGCCCCATAATTTAATTAATTAATTTGGCCGCGCCGACGGAAAGCTATGCCTCGTTTTCGTCGACGCCAGGCGACAATGTTCCCGATAGAACAAGCGTACTCGGTATGGCTTTTTCCTGTTTTTATTCATGACATTCAGCACTCGCTGAGCCGCCCGTTTGCTGCTGCAGGGGCATCAGTAGGGGATTTGATGAAGGCAACATTGATGGGACAGCTGCTCGAGAACGGACTGCAGCCTCTGGGGCACGCCAAGATACTTTCCGAAAGCAGGATTATATACATAATCCGAGGGCTAGAAATTCAGAGAGAACACCATCGGTTTCTCTGGCTCTTTTGCCGTTTTATCATCGGCAGAGCACTGAGCCATTGCGAACGCCGAGGCTCATCGCGCGGCACTATACATGAAAAGACACAGTTGGGTCAACACTGCCGCTGCCCCTGAACAAGCGCCTTGCGCCGTTGATACAGCCCTCAACACTACACACACGAGGCATTTTCTGACTGTTCCCCTCGAAGTCAACGTTTTTCGAGCCACGCAACACGCAACCAAACACTGCAACACGGTTGAGCGGGACAGGCGCGCGTGATTATGCATGCAGTAAAAACGAAGCTACGAAACTATCACGGCCGCATGTAATGCCACTCCATTTTTTCTTTTTACATTTAATTTTGCGCTAAACTTGTACGACCCCCATAGAAACGGCTTAAAAAGTTGGCAAATGCTGTTTATGTACGTTTAAGGTGTATTTCATTTTGGTTTTATTAACAGCGATAAATCGTTCTCGACCAATCGCGGCCGGGCTGCGTTTGTAATCTCTGACGTCACGAACGTGTAGTGCGGGGAATTCGAAGGGGCGTCAGCACCTATCCTTCAGTTTTTCGCTATTTTCTCGCTTATTAAACCTCTGTTCGCCGTAAGAATGGTATGTCTGTGATCGTGATAGGATAATCTACAATTAAAGCTGAACTTCCGGTTTCTCTTTAGTGTCCATTTAAAGACGATAAAGACGATAGGCCAAAACCAACCAAGCTACTAGCGCTAGGGGCACGGGGGCATGCACGTCAACATTATACAGCGCAAAGGAAACCTCAGGCTTACTTGAGGCAAAATATATGTACATAACCGTGATTCAGAGCGTTCATTTAATTAAGAATACACATTGGACAGGTTTTATTGCGATAGCAATTATATGGACACTTCAACCGGATTACTGCCGTTGGCGTCGCCGTCGCCGTGAGGTTCCGTATAGATTCCAAGGGCGATAAAATCGTCACCGCGCGCCGTTTGCGCGAGTGAAAGCGCGCCGGGGACGCGCGCTATCACGGAGAGCCAACGCACGGCGGAAAGCAAACGCGACCGTCGCGCGAAAGGCGGTGAGGGTATGGGGGGAGGGAGGCGGGGCGACGCTGTGCTACGGCACCAAATGCGTATCTTGCGACCGAGCGCAAGGGGAACTGGCAACGCAATCTCCCACGCGAAAGCAAAAAAGCGGGAAGGCAGCGCGGGAGAGGGGGTGGTGGGAGCAGCTTCTACTCTACCAACAAATACGCTTGCACTGGCTGTGGTGGCGGTCGCCCGCACCGTCTCTTATCTCCACACGGATCTGACCTTTGTATGCGCTGTGCATTCGACGCTCAATTTCCGTTGAAGCGATAGACCGCACGATTCTTCGCCCGCTGCAGCGGCTGCGCTTGCTGCCAGCGTTTTGACAGTCGTCTGCGGTCATTCAGTGTGATCTATTCATGCTTGCTTGTGCGCGATGACACCATGCTTGTCAATTCAGTTAGAAAGTGAATGTGTCCAAGTTTATGCAGCCGATAAAACTACTATCCCTACTCCGAATAGCTCTCTACCAATTTGCTGTCGCAATTGATGCTTCGCCTTTCGGGCGAAACTGCGACATTTCATTTACGTTAGTAAATGAAAAATCAACGCGTTAGAAAGGGTGTGTTAAGAGACGCTACGCGTTAAAAACAAGCGGACTGAAGCCGCGGCTCTGTAGCCGGCTTTAAGCCAACAGTAATAAAAGGGTCCAACAGATGGCGCGAGAGCAAGACGAACGCGGGAAATTTGAATTGAATTCAGTAAAACTTTCATTGCATCCATCATGGGAGGAGTGAGAGGGGAGGGGAAGAGCGTGAGGGGTGGGAGGGGTGGGACGGGGAGAAGAGAGGAAGTTACGCATCAGGGGTGGCAGAAGACTATCGTCTTTCGACGTCATTTGCAGCGCAGCAAGCAAATATGCGACCATTTTTTTTTGTGTGTGTGTGTGTGTGACCAGCTCCTGTGTCCGACCCAGAGCGACTACGGCACTCCGGTGTTTCGTAGCTGTAGCGGCTTGTGATGTCGTGCTCGAAGCCTCGTCAGTACTGGACTCTATCAGTATTTCCAAGTGTGTTTGAAGTAGTAGTTTTCGGCAGAATTCCCGTGCTTATAAAAAATCGAAAAATGCTTTCCCATACTTTGGAAAAATCGATGTGAATGATGTGAGTCTGGAACAAAGAACCCAAGTTAAGCTGAAGGTCGGGAGTAAACTTGAAAAAGTAAGTTTCACAGGATAACCCAGGACATAAGTCATGTTTTCGATAAATAAATGAGTTGTCTGCGAGCTGTTATGCTATGTGTGCATATATGAACTAATACAATATGTTAACACAATATGGAAGTGCGAAGGGGTGTACTCAAATATGTTTGGCTGGGACTGTCCAGTGACCAGTGGCGTAGCCAAAGGGGGGGTTGGGGGGGTTCAAACCCCCCCCAAATTTTTTTGCACCCCCCCCCCCCCCCACTAACCCACCCTTTTCTCTCGTCGCTTCGCGCTGACATATTTCAAGAAACCGGTGCTACTTTCACATTTTCATTCCTGGGCGCTTCCGTTAGGTTGGTAATTTACAGCGAATCATGTCTGCATACGGAAAAAAATAAACTGTCACGGTGTTTGTCAAGGCCTTGACACTCTGTGAGGTTTTGGGCGCGAATGTGGCGGCCGCATTCTGCAACAAATGCAGCAGCAAATGCGGCAGCCGCATTTTAGATGAAGGCGAAAATGCTCGAGGCCCGTTTACTTAGATTTAGGTGCACGTTAAAGTCCCCAGGTGGTCGAAATTTCCGGTATACATTTCCGCCGCTTCCCTTCAGGTGCCGGTTAGGCCGCGTTCGCGTAGGAACTTGGTCTCGAAGCTGTCGGAAGCGGCAAAATCTTGCAAAAATCCGCCCGCCTAGGCGGCAAAACAGGCAGAAAAACAAGCGGCGAGCCAAATTGGTCTCGGACCGATTTTTTCGCCATGGCGAAGCGGAAACGCGGCGGAAAGTCGTTCTGCTCGACCGGAAGCTACACTAGCATGTAAACTTCCGGTCGTAACATTGAACATGACACCAAAAGTGTAGGCTGTAATGCTGATCGACGCGATCAAGAACCACCCCTTGCTCTACGACAAGAGTGGCACTCAAACGTACTGTCAGCAATACTCGCGATAGTAGTCAACGTCACGCGACAGGAGGTGCGGCAACGAAGCCTTGGCGTGACCCAACTTCTTACACTTTTGCAAAGCCAGGCGAACCCACCACTGCCGTTTCCGAGGTTTTCTTGTCTTCCGTTTATTCATTGTCCATTTCTAGAAAACAAGTAGGTAGAAGTATAAAAGCCATTTCTTCTTCCACTTCCATGGAAGACAATAGTTAGGCAGATTCCTCGTTGGCGCTCCATAATTCTCCTCGCACGTGCACGGTATGTTGCAGAAGTCGCGGGGTGCTTTTCTCGTCGCGACGATAGATTGGGAGCGTAGTTCTCACGTAGGACGCGGAGGCTTCAGCGAGCCTCAACACAAGGGCCAGCCCGGGTTTTAGCTTTGGTGTTCCCGTTGCCGCTTTCGTGTCCTGGAGGCGCCGAAAATAATACGAAATGATGAAATGTTATTACAACTTGTAAATAAAAGCTATTAAAGAAATATAATCACGCCTATAGGCAGCAGCCTGTGACACAGCGCTACCGCGCCCGTGTGAGGAGAATTACAGAACGCCAACGAGGAACTTACCGAAGGTCGCAGATGACACGCGAGATTGCGCAAGATGATCACTTTTGATGACGGGTGGGTCAGTGAATGAACATACCGCTCGAAATAATGCGATAATGAGCGCCACCACGCCGACAAACGTACGCAGACTAGATGAATGTGGACGAAAGCGGCAGCGCGGCCGCGGTGGTAGCAAAACAAATGTGAACTTGGACATGCGCCGAAAAGATTTTCCGGCCGCTTTGGCCTCTCCACCCGCTTGCCGCTTCCCAAATGTGAACGTAGCCATAGTCTGCAGCGCAAAACGCCTCGCGTTTGCGATTGCGCTCCTACGGAAGGCTGGTAGTTAATGTTGTGTTGCTGAATCCCAAACCAGCAATTACGAAAGGCTGGTAGTTGCTGTTGTGTTGTGGAATCCCAAACCAGCAATGTACACACGAAAGGGTTGATGCCAGCAGTGAAATTCCACCGACTCGCAACAGAATGCACGAAACAGACAGCCGACAAGCATGAATTACTGCTGTGCGCAGTACAGCGTAAGTAAACTCTTGTTGCAGGCGCTGACAGTTCTCGTCGGAGTTCACGCGTCCTGGGAAATTGATTATGTGCACTATGCACTGAACAAGACCGGAGTTCATTCCTGCATCACTAGTACACCAATCAGTCGAGATTCTGTGAGGTACAAGGCCACTTCCTGTTTGCACCGGCCTAAGTGAAGCAGAAATGACTCGCAAGCACTACTTAAAATGCGTACACATGCCATAACTATGCAGTGCGGTGAAATATTCTGTACAATTCTGAATCTGTTGACGTAAAGGCAAATGACGGCTGCACGCTCGCACATAGCGGAAGACACAGCGGCCCATGCACTTGCCGCAGGAAATGCAAGGCGACGAAAGCTTCGTAAAAAAAAAGCATTACTCGTTTTTGCGCGTATTTAAGTTTTCTAGCGCAAAGACGCAGCGAACAAGCTATTGCTATGGGAGTAGGTATAGCCTGGTAACACGTGCATTTTCACAAGTATAGCCGTCCTTGACGTGTGAAACGCACTTCGCCCTGACGAGGACGACGCCATCTACGCTTAACGGAGATTAGCAATTAATGATGTCTTCTCCGATCGGGCGGGTCGTCTCAATGATGCGTTTTCGAAGACTGGTCCATTCAGTGGCGCGATGAGAGACGGTTGCTCCAAACGCCCACTGTACCTGTCGTACTTACTGTATTTTACGGAGCTTACATTACTTTTTACTTAATTTCGTCACAAGCACACAGTGCCACACACACACGCGAGGCGGGGGGGGGGGGGGGGGTCCCATGTCTGTGATATACATGCATAGAGTGTGCTTAAACTACCGATACTTATTATCGATCACGTCACGTAGTGGAAAGCAGACGCCTGCCCCCCCCGCGGTCGGGCCGATGAACCCCCCCCCGACAAAAATTTCTGGCTACGCCCCTGCCAGTGACCATTATTAATTTTGCTAAAAATATATATATTACTGCCTGAGTGCCAAGGCAAACGAAATCAATCTTGATTTTGCGAGAAAAAGATTTGTCTTTAAAAGAAAACGTGAAAGCCCCTGGTGTGTCAGGAGGGCTTTTTGCGAATTTGGCCGAGTCCTCAATTTGGTCAGCTCCCAAAGAAACAGTGTTGTGGCTACGGCTCTAAGAATATTTGGCGATAGAGTACTGACTCTAATGAATTATTACAGAGTATAACCGCTATGATGGGGATAAAAATTGGGAAAGAAAAAACATAGCACAATATTAACCATGGTCCAGATTTGTTTTCTCCGCAGCGCTCGGAAAGGTTGTCAGCCTGTTGCGAGGAAAGTCATTGAAATTTGAGGCGAATATATTTCCCCTGGGCCGCACTTAAAATTCACGAGAAGCGCTCACGTTTAGGTGTATAGTTAAATTACCCGGACTTTTAAAATCTCTTTTATAAAATTGACATACTCGATTTCCTTTAGAATTTCGCAAATTGAGCCTATTTGCTTGAACTGATGTAATCTAAAAAAATCACAGCATATCCACGAGGTGAATGATGACGATGGGGCGAAGCTCCGGAGGGATCATCGGTAAACCGTGAATACTCCGAGTAATTCGTCCAGTATATGATCAAGTAAACACGTGAGAAACAGTGTGTGTATATATGCAATTCGTTTTATTTTCTTAGACGCTTCTTCTTAGATGCTTGTTTTGCGGAGTCCCTTCATTACCACGGCTTTGTGCTCCGTGAAATGAAGGGATAACGGTTGGATAACGCCGCTTCTTCGCGTTCGCGAACGCCTGAGTCTTCGCGCCGCAGCCGTGCCGCTTCTGCCTCTCGTTCTCGCACTACGGGGTCTTCGCGCCGCCGCCGCGCTGCCTGTCGTGAAGCCGCGGCCTCGCGGGCTCTCACCGCGGGATTCAGCCTGCGAGCGCGCGCCGCCGCCGCCTTCCGTGCTCTCCGCTCCGCAGCCTTGTCTTCCATCCGGCGACTGCGAGCGAAAGAGAAAGCGCGCCATGAGCGAGCACCTTTTATTATAACACCCCCTAGCGGTAACCCGTCGCACTGCATTGTAGGTTTTCTCATCAACTATACGAAAAACCAGCGCCATAGTCTAGTGACATTATATACACTTATATATAGAAAGATCGACACTTACGCCATCTAGTGAACACTTCATAAAACTGCAGGTGGCTACATACTACATCGGAGGAAGGACAGACCCACGCCCTAAGGAGCTTCGCCCCTAAAACCATTTCATTTATGTTGTTTCTTGCCAGTAACACTGGCAAGAAAAGTTGCAAGATTCAACCTCGTGAGGAAATCGATCATGTCTTCCAGCGCGAGTTGGGGTTGAACAATATGGCGGACTCACTGCGCACGGTACTGTATTCAATTCAATTCAATTGAAGTTTATTTGTCCTGAATTCTTACAGGATCGGGAGCAGAGGCTAAAGGCTATATAGCCTGACATGGGGCCTCTGCTCCTAAATACAGTTTGGCACGCAGGCCGCTGAGCATCTCAATGTGACGCAGATGTCTTCAGAAATAAAACAATAACACAACAAAATTTAGCATGGTCTTGTTACACAATTTCAGAGAAAACATTAGAAAAGAACTTCTTCACAAAAGCTTCATCTCGAAAGAAACTTCATGAATACACAATGTCAAATGAAGCATAAGAAAAGAAACTACAACACATAACTCAAATTCGATAGATAGGATGTAACAAATCAAGCACAGGAACTTTAATAAGCATACTCAATATCATGGTTCATTAGGATGGACTTGATAATAGTGTTCGAAGGTATGGGATTGAAATTTATGAGACCGTGTAAACGATTTAACATTGTGGGTATTTGATACTGAACATGTTGCTTGCCATAATTTGTCCTTAATGCTGGGATTTTCCGGCGTTGCTGACGCATGGTATAATGAGTATTGTCAGGCGGGTTCTGAAGACACTGTGGCTTGTTTTGTTTAACCCATTGCAGAAGTTTGAAGTGATACAGTTTTGTTACCGTTAGTATTGCGTATTTTTCAAAGAGTGGTTTAGTTTTCAAGTCCCTGATAATACCATGGTACTGCTCGAATGCTCGCAAAACTCTTTTTTGAAGAACTAGTAATTTTTGATAGTTTGTTTGAGTAGTAGTACCCCATACCAAGATACCGTATGTCATTTTAGAGTAGAAAAGGGCATAATATAATTCTATTTGTAACCACTTTGGTAAGACTGGGCTGAGCTTATATAAACATCCAACGGTTTTACTGAGTTCTACCGTTAGTTTTCCTATATGTGTGTTCCATGTCAAGCCTTCAGAAAACCATACGCCTAGAAACTTCTGGCTGGTGACTTGCTCTATCTCTTTGCCCTCAAATAAAACAGTCGGACTATAGTTACGCGGCTTATTAGGTGGGGCAAATACAATGTATTTCGTTTTACTAACATTTAGTTGCAGTTTATTCAGACTAAGATAAGCGGACAACTTTTGTAAATAGTTATTAACCTGGTGTTCAAGCTCTAGAATGGATGTGCCACTGAAGAATATGTTAGTGTCATCTGCATACATTATTAACTTGGGAGAACATGGGATATCACACAGGTCGTTTATATAAATTATGAATAATAGAGGGCCAAGAATTGACCCTTGTGGTACTCCCCTTGTTATGTTTAAGTAAGTGGATGCACTGCTGTTTACGCGAACATATTGTTATGAGCCAGTTGTCCGGCAGACAAAGAAGATGCTGAAGCATAGAGCCGAAGAGACGAGGAAGAGGTGAAACTGTGGTTCGCCATCTTTGTTGTTGTTCCCCAACATTTAGTCTTCTTGTACATAGTGTGAATAAACCCCCTTTTCTGTAAATCTCCCCGTAACATCTTGGTGGAAGTGCGGGGTACATCACCAGCACATCACGGAACTTTGAAGCGGAAACCTCGTGGGCCCTTCGACCATGTCGACTGAGAGGCCCGCTGCTTCAGCTTCGGCTACCACACCACCGATTGTCTTGACTCAACTCCGGGACCCTGCGCCTTCTCGGGCACTGACAACAAGGACGTTGAAGACTGGCTAATCGAATACGAATGCGCCAGCAAGAGCAACCGTTGGGACCCGACTCTAATGCTGGCGAACATCATTTATTATCTCGAGGGAACGGCCCGTGTTTGGTTCCGAACACACGAGGAGGAATTGACCAGTTGGGACACTTGCAAGCAAAAACTGCAGGAACTCTTTGTGAAGCCGCTTGGCCGCCAGCGAGCCGCCAAAAAGGAACTTTCGTGCCGGGCCCAAACATCGACTGAACCGTACGTTGTGTACATTCAAGATGTATTAGCACTCTGTCGGCGGGTCGATGACAAGATGCTCGAAGCTGACAAGGTCAGCCACATTCTGAAAGGCATCGCAGACGACGCCTTTAATTTACTCGTGTACAAGGACTGCTCGACGGTCGACGACATTATAAGAGAGTGCCGACGCTTTGAAGAAGCAAAGAGCCGTCGTGTCTCACAACAATTCGTTCGGCTCCCTAATACCGCCGCTAGCTCATCGTGTGAAGACGTCCAGCCGCCTGGTACCGAAAACTTGCTGCGTCTTGTCCGGCGTGAGATTGAGGCTGCGTCTCCGTCGGTTCCCCCGATACGTTCTTACGACGAGTCCCGCCCGGCAGTATCTCTGATTCAAGCTGTCGTACGCGAAGAGCTGGCGAACGCAGGCATCCGTCCGATCTGTTCTGTAAGTAGCCCTACGGTCGGCAATTTCTTTCGACCTCCCCGCCCACAATCGACCTACCTCCGATACCGCGACCCAAACCAGTGGCGCACACATGACGACAAGCCCATATGCTTTAATTGCAATGGAGTTGGTCATATTTCCCGCCATTGTCGCTATCGTCAGATTTCGTCTCCTCGTCCCGCGTACGCTTACCGCCCAGAAGACAGCCGGTTCTCGCCTTTTCATGCCCGCAATGACCTGCCGCACTGTGATGTTGCTGCTCCGACTCCACACTACGATCGCCGCTCGCCGTCCCCACAGAACCGGCGTTCTCGCTCACCGATTGCCCGTCGCTCACCGTCGCCATACCCCCGCCGTCCCTCTTCGGAAAACTGACCGGTGCAGCTCCCGGAGGTGATGCTGCATTGACCAACCGACCCGGAAATCCTCTGTTGACCCTGACCACCCGACAAAACCTTTTGGACATAGAAGTGGACGGCGTGCATGTTTCGGCGCTCATAGACACGGGGGCGCAATTATCGGTTATGAGCGCTCGCCTTTCTCGTCGTCTCCGCAAGGTTCTGACGCCCGCGGCGTCACCTGTCGTTCGTGTAGCCGACGGCGGCACATCTTGCGTCGTTGGGATGTGCACTGCGCGTGTGAGCTTCGCCAGTCACCAGACCTCAGTTCTACTCGCCGTTCTGCAGCAGTGTCCACATGAAGTCATCCTCGGCCACGACTTCCTGAGTACCCATTCTGCCCTCATCGACTGCTCTTCTGGCCTTCTCCAGTTGGAACTTCCTTTTGTACCCGATCTCCCCACCGAGTCACAGCCGCGTTTATGTGTCGCCGAGTTTGTTCGCCTTCGACCAGCCGCCGCGACGTATGTCACACTGACCTCTGATTCCGCCATTTGTGACGGCGACTACGTCATCTCTCCTTCCCTAGACGCTCTTTTAACAAGGCAGGTAGCCCTCCCTCACTCTGTTGTGACTGTTTCTGCGAACCGGGCATGTATCCCTATTCTGAACTTTGGACGGACTCCACAGTTTCTTCCCGAAGGTATCACGCTGGGACATATAGCACCTTTAGACGCACACGACCCTGTGGCCCTTACTATGGATGCGCCCCTGTCTTCTGGAAGCCCTGACACTAGTACTTCATTTGAAGCACATTTTGACGCCATGATCGCCCCCCGACCTTTCGGCTGCTCAGTCTGACGACCTTCGTCGTTTGCTAGCAGCTTACAGCGACGTTTTCGATTTTGCTTCGCCCCATCTCAACCAGACAAAAATTGTGACTCATCGCATTGACACCGGCAACGCCAGTCCCATCCATAGGCGTCCTTACAGAGTGTCTGCGACTGAACGGCGCGTAATTCAATCCGAAGTCGAGAAAATGCTTACAAAGGACATCATCGAACCATCTACGAGTCCTTGGGCGTCCCCTGTGGTGCTTGTCAGGAAAAAAGACAAGACCTGGCGGTTCTGCGTCGACTATCGCCACCTAAACAAGATTACTAAAAAGGACGTGTACCCTCTGCCGCGAATTGACGACGCCCTCGACTCTTTGCATGGCGCACAGTACTTTTCTTCTATAGACCTTCGGTCCGGCTATTGGCAAATCGCCGTTGACGAAAAAGACAGGGAGAAGACCGCCTTTATAACACCCGATGGGCTCTACCAGTTCAAAGTTATGCCATTTGGCTTGTGCAATGCCCCCGCAACATTCGAAAGAATGATGGACTCCCTTCTTCGTGGTTTCAAGTGGCCTACTTGCATGTGCTATCTCGATGACGTAGTCATTTTCTCGCCTACGTTCTCCAGTCATCTAAGTAGACTCTCGGCTATTCTGCGCATCCTTCGCAATGCAGGTCTTCAACTTAACTCTGCCAAATGCCGCTTCGGTCGCCGCGAGATCACAGTACTTGGCCATCTTGTCGATGCTACAGGTATACGGCCTGACCCTGCCAAAGTTAGCGCCGTTGCCAACTTTCCGACACCTCGCTCCACTCAGGCCGTCCGTTCCTTTTTCGGCCTGTGTTCTTATTTTCGGCGGTTTGTGAAAGATTTTGCAGCACTAGCACGGCCCCTCACCTGCCTGCTTAAGAAAGACGCGACCTTTTCTTGGGGTCCTGCACAAGCGTCCGCCTTCTCACAGCTGATAGGAATACTGACATCACCACCAGTGTTGGCTCACTTCGACGAATCTGCGCCCACAGAAGTCCGTACCGACACCAGTGGCCATGGAATCGGCGCAGTTCTAGCCCAACGTAAGCATGGTCAGGACTGCGTCATTGCTTATGCCAGTCGCCTTCTTTCCTCGGCTGAGCAAAACTATTTTATCACAGAGCGAGAGTGTCTCGCTCTAGTTTGGGCCATCGCCAAGTTTCGCCCTTACCTCTACGGCCGACCCTTCACCGTTATTACTGACCACCATGCTCTATGCTGGCTGTCCTCTCTCAAAGATCCCACTGGCCGCCTTGGTCGATGGGCACTGCGACTTCAAGAATACTCGTATACCGTCGTTTACAAGTCTGGCCGCTTGCACCAGGATGCCGACTGCCTCTCCAGATACCCAGTAGATCCACCAGACGCTGCCCTGAGCGACTCCAGCCCGTGTGTTCTTTCCATCTCTCAACTCTTCAACATCGCTGCCGAACAACGCCTTGACGAGTCTCTACGCAAGATCATCGACAAATTGCACTCCCACGCTCCTGATCCTTCCCTCCGCCTCTTTGTACTCCAAAACGACACGTTATATCGTCGCAGTTTACTCCCTGACGGTCCTGACCTGTTGTTAGTCATCCCGGCTCACCTCCGTTCCACTGTCCTGGAGCAGCTCCACGACGCACCAACGGCGGGACATCTTGGCGTGTCACGCACATACGACCGCGCGCGCCGCCGTTTCTATTGGCCTGGGATGTCCCGCTCAGTGCGCCGTTACGTGGGCTCATGCGACCTTTGTCAGCGCCGCAAAAAGTTGACTCTGCCGCCTGCAGGACATCTTCAGCCTCTGGACATTCCTTACGAGCCTTTTCACCGCGTCGGTCTCGATTTACTTGGTCCGTTTCCCCTATCCACCTCTGGGAACAAGTGGATCGCCGTTGCCACAGATTATGCGACGCGGTTTGCCATTACGCGTGCACTTCCCACTAACTGTGCCACCGACGTTGCAGACTTCTTGCTGCATAACGTCATACTCCAGCACGGAGCTCCTCGGCAACTGCTTACTGACCGTGGGAGACAGTTCCTGTCCAGGGTGATCGATGACATTCCAAGATCCTGCGCGACGCAACATAAACTGACTACAGCCTACCATCCACAGACGAATGGCTTGACAGAACGCCTGAACCGCACCCTTACTGACATGTTGGCCATGTATGTGTCTGCCGACCACCACGACTGGGACGTTGCACTACCGTTTGTGACATTCGCGTACAACACTTCCAGGCATGAGACCGCTGGCTATTTGCCGTTCTTCCTCTTATACGGTCGCAACCCTACATTGCCTATGGACACCCTGGTGCCTTCTTCTGGGTGCCCTCCCACTGAATATGCTCAAGAGACCATTGCACGTGCCGACCATGCACGTCAAGTTGCTCGCACTCGATTTTCTGAGTCCCAAATCCTCCAGCAGTCTCGCTACAACAGCCACCACAGGACCACCCACTTTGTCCCTGGATCGCTCGTTCTCCTGTGGTCCCCAGCACGACGCGTTGGCTTATCCGAAAAACTGCTCTTCCAGTACACCGGTCCATATCGCGTGTGCCGCCAAGTGACTGATGTCACTTATGAAATCGCTCCACTGCTGCCTTCGTCATCCTCTGCTCCTCCCCGCAAGGACATTGTACACGTTGTCCGTCTCAAGCCCTATCGTGCCCCGGACACCCCTTAATACCTTGTGTGCTAGTTTTTTTTTGTTTTTTGTTTTTTTCATGTATCCTTCGTTCACCTGCACCGAGTCGGTGCTTTCGCCGCCGGAGGGTAGTGTTATGAGCCAGTTGTCCGGCAGACAAAGAAGATGCTGAAGCATAGAGCCGAAGAGACGAGGAAGAGGTGAAACTGTGGTTCGCCATCTTTGTTGTTGTTCCCCAACATTTAGTCTTCTTGTACATAGTGTGAATAAACCCCCTTTTCTGTAAATCTCCCCGTAACAATATTGATGGCGGTTTGTTAGATAATCTTTCATTAACTCAAGAACCACACCACGTACTCCATATTTGCTAAGTTTAGCCGTTAGTACTTCATGACATACTGAATCAAATGCCTTCCTAAAGTCTATGAACAAACCGAGTGAGTACAGTCTATGTTCGATGTTTGTGATTAGTTCATGTTTAATATTAAGCAGAGCTGCTTCACAAGATTTATTTTTTTGAAAACCATACTGAGCCTCACTGATCACTTTATACTTGTCAAGGAATTTGTACAAGCGTACGTTTATTGCACTCTCAAATACCTTAGATAAAACAGGAAGAACGGATATTGGCCTGTAGTTTGTGAATTGCCTTTTATCACGACCCTTGAAGACAGGGCATACTCTCGCTATTTTTAGGTGGTCTGGGAAAATGCCAGTTTCGAACATTCTATTTATTACATTAACGATCACTGGAGCTATAATATCAGCTACGTATTTTAGCGGAGTTGCCTTGATCTCATCAAAGCCAGCGGCTACGTTATTCTTAATCTGGTTTATTAATTGTTTTACTTCCTCTGTTGTTACTGGGGATAGTGACACGGAGTTTATAAGCCCAGACTCTTTTATTGTGATACAGGGAGCTATATTGCTATCGTTTTTGTATTCTGCACTGGTCACAAAGTAATCATTCATCTTATTCGCTGCGTCACTATCAGATAAGGTGCCTGCATTAGTATGAAAGCATAGCGGTGGTGCTTCTTTTTTCTTCGACATTAGATTCTTAACCTCGTCCCACACCTTCCTAGAGTCATTTTTTATTTTCGTAAACAACTTTTCATAATAAGTCTCCTTCGCACGCTTTAAGTCGGTGTTCAACCTATTTCGGTATTTTTTAAACTCTGACAACGCCTCCAGGTTCCGTGACCGAACAAAAGTGTGGAACATTTTATTTTTTGTTTTAATCATTTTCAGTAGCGTTTCATCAATCCACGGCTTCCTTGCACGTTTGGGTTTTGGGTTTCGCAAGGTCATTGGAAATGCTTGATCATAACATACTCTAAGTTTTTCAAAAAATGCCTCGTATGCTGCATTTGGGTTTCTTTGCTCAAACACGTATGTCCAATCGACTGATTGAATATGTGAGCGAAACACTTCCAAGCCTGCAGCACTAATGCTGCGAGATAAGGCTTCCACTGTGGTTTCACGTTTGACGCGCATGTTTGGCAGTAAGCAAAAAATTGGTAGATGGTCGCTTACGTCAGCCGTGAGCAGTCCAGAAAAACAGTCTCGAGAATGTATGTTTGTTACACATATGTCGAGTGAAGTTGCAATTTTTTCAGTTAATCTTGTGGCTTCCGTAATAAGATTGGTGCATGCAAAGGAGTGTATGATTTCAATAAACTTTTTAGCTGCAGTGTTACTCGATAACATATCTATGTTGACGTCCCCCATTATTACAAAAGGCATCGAAAATTGACATAGAGAGGAAAGAATACGCTCCAAATACTCAAAAAAATCTAGTTTGTTGCCCATTGGTGGTCGATACATTACTAAAACTATTAATTTCTGTAAACGAACCGACATACATTCAATGTTGTTGTTTATTACTGATAACTCAGAAATAATTTCATGCCTTAATGACGTTTTAACATAAATTGCTATGCCACCCCTTCTACCGCTTGTCCGCACGAGACCATTATATGAGTAACCGTGGAAATGTGGCGGTTTTTCCGTTTATGTTAGCCACGTTTCCGTATACATCAGAATATCAAAGCTATGGGTGATCGAGGCATACAAGTCACTAAGTTGTTTTCTAATGCTACGCGTGTTTAGATGTAGGATTTTAAACGGTTTAGAATCACCTGAAAAAGTTTCGTTAAAAGTGGCAACATCGTAATAGCTACACGCTTCAGGACTGTCCATTGCGTATGCGGCACTCTACAGGTACACCCAGAAGACCGCGCACTACGTTCCTTCGTTCATCTTTTCAGTGTCGCTAATGCATGCAATCCTCAACACTGGTGAGTTTTCATCTTTCCTTGCAAACACTTTGCCTCCTGCAGACCACACGAATTTCCATCGTAGCTCCTTCTTTCTTTGTAGTGTGGCACCGAGAAGTTGCTTGCCATAGCGGGTTAGGTGTTCGTTCACATAAACTCTGGAAGGGGATTGGAATCCAAGTTTCTTTGCATCTAATTTTGATTTCTTCGCTTAGCTGAGGAAAGCATTTCTCTTTGTTCTACGGGTGAACCGGACAATTATGTTTGATTCATCGTGCCGAGCAGTAGGCACACGATGGCAAACGTCAATGTCAGCTTCCGTTACTTCCTCCTGTATGACTACACCAATTTGTTTGATTATAGCAACTGGTTCACCCTCAAGCGGAATGCCCTTAATCTCAACATTGTTGGTACGCTGATACTGTTCCAGCTCTTCTAGTTTGTTGGCACGAAGTTCTCTGTTTTCTTTCAATACTTCCTGTAACTGCTTCGTGATTTCCCCAATGCCCTCAAATTTTTCTTTTAAGCCTCTGAGTTCTAGTCTAAGCTCACGCTTGAAATCTTCGAAGGCCTTTGTCATTTCTTTAGCCATTGCAACAGCAAACCAACAGCAAGCCAAGAGCAACGACTATGCAAACAAAACAAGTGACAGATTTTTTTTTTCGGCAGCAGTGCACAGTTCTACAGTATAACAGGATTTTTCAAAAAATGCCGCCTACCTGTAAAAGCAAGCGCAATATTTAGGTGCTGCTCAGGCGCGCACCGCTGCCGAACTGTGTCGAATTCTCGTTGCGCTGGTCCTTTTAAGCCGTCGGTCACTTTAGGCAGTCCTCGCAAAGTGGGCGTTGCCTCGTCTTTCACGCGCGAACACAGATGATGCAGGCGATACCCTGGGCTCGTCGCGTAGATCTGGGCAGCAGCAGTTCCTCTCGTGGGTCCGACAGCACTGTAAAAGCAAGCGCAATATTTAGGTGCTGCTCAGGCGCGCACCGCTGCCGAACTGTGTCGAATTCTCGTTGCGCTGGTCCTTTTAAGCCGTCGGTCACTTTAGGCAGTCCTCGCAAAGTGGGCGTTGCCTCGTCTTTCACGCGCGAACACAGATGATGCAGGCGATACCCTGGGCTCGTCGCGTAGATCTGGGCAGCAGCAGTTCCTCTCGTGGGTCCGACAGCACTGTAAAAACAAGCGCAATATTTAGGTGCTGCTCAGGCGCGCACTGCTGCCGAACTGTGTCGAATTCTCGTTGCGCTGGTCCTTTTAAGCCGTCGGTCACTTTAGGCAGTCCTCGCAAAGTGGGCGTTGCCTCGTCTTTCACGCGCGAACACAGATGATGCAGGCGATACCCTGGGCTCGTCGCGTAGATCTGGGCAGCAGCAGTTCCTCTCGTGGGTCCGACAGCACTGTAAAAGCAAGCGCAATATTTAGGTGCTGCTCAGGCCCGCACCGCTGCCGAACTGTGTCGAATTCTCGTTGCGCTGGTCCTTTTAAGCCGTCGGTCACTTTAGGCAGTCCTCGCAAAGTGGGCGTTGCCTCGTCTTTCACGCGCGAACACAGATGATGCAGGCGATACCCTGGGCTCGTCGCGTAGATCTGGGCAGCAGCAGTTCCTCTCGTGGGTCCGACAGCACTGTAAAAGCAAGCGCAATATTTAGGTGCTGCTCAGGCGCGCACCGCTGCCGAACTGTGTCGAATTCTCGTTGCGCTGGCCCTTTTAAGCCGTCGGTCACTTTAGGCAGTCCTCGCAAAGTGGGCGTTGCCTCGTCTTTCACGCGCGAACACAGATGATGCAGGCGATACCCTGGGCTCGTCGCGTAGATCTGGGCAGCAGCAGTTCCTCTCGTGGGTCCGACAGCACTGTAAAAGCAAGCGCAATATTTAGGTGCTGCTCAGGCGCGCACCGCTGCCGAACTGTGTCGAATTCTCGTTGCGCTGGTCCTTTTAAGCCGTCGGTCACTTTAGGCAGTCCTCGCGAAGTGGGCGTTGCCTCGTCTTTCACGCGCGAACACAGATGATGCAGGCGATACCCTGGGCTCGTCGCGTAGATCTGGGCAGCAGCAGTTCCTCTCGTGGGTCCGACAGCACTGTAAAAGCAAGCGCAATATTTAGGTGCTGCTCAGGCGCGCACCGCTGCCGAACAGTGTCGAATTCTCGTTGCGCTGGTCCTTTTAAGCCGTCGGTCACCTTAGGCAGTCCTCGCAAAGTGGGCGTTGCCTCGTCTTTCACGCGCGAACACAGATGATGCAGGCGATACCCTGGGCTCGTCGCGTAGATCTGGGCAGCAGCAGT
Source organism: Dermacentor silvarum (assembly GCF_013339745.2). Lineage (NCBI taxonomy): Eukaryota > Metazoa > Arthropoda > Arachnida > Ixodida > Ixodidae > Dermacentor > Dermacentor silvarum. The sequence continues at coordinate 6,107,774 of NC_051164.1, read as the reverse complement.
TCCTCTCGTGGGTCCGACAGCACTGTAAAAGCAAGTGCAATATTTAGGTGCTGCTCAGGCGCGCACCGCTGCCGAACTGTGTCGAATTCTCGTTGCGCTGGTCTTTTTAAGCCGTCGGTCACTTTAGGCAGTCCTCGCAAAGTGGGCGTTGCCTCGTCTTTCACGCGCGAACACAGATGATGCAGGCGATACCCTGGGCTCGTCGCGTAGATCTGGGCAGCAGCAGTTCCTCTCGTGGGTCCGACAGCACTGTAAAAGCAAGCGCAATATTTAGGTGCTGCTCAGGCGCGCACCGCTGCCGAACTGTGTCGAATTCTCGTTGCGCTGGTCCTTTTAAGCCGTCGGTCACTTTAGGCAGTCCTCGCAAAGTGGGCGTTGCCTCGTCTTTCACGCGCGAACACAGATGATGCAGGCGATACCCTGGGCTCGTCGCGTAGATCTGGGCAGCAGCAGTTCCTCTCGTGGGTCCGACAGCACTGTAAAAGCAAGCGCAATATTTAGGTGCTGCTCAGGCGCGCACCGCTGCCGAACTGTGTCGAATTCTCGTTGCGCTGGTCCTTTTAAGCCGTCGGTCACTTTAGGCAGTCCTCGCAAAGTGGGCGTTGCCTCGTCTTTCACGCGCGAACACAGATGATGCAGGCGATACCCTGGGCTCGTCGCGTAGATCTGGGCAGCAGCAGTTCCTCTCGTGGGTCCGACAGCACTGTAAAAGCAAGCGCAATATTTAGGTGCTGCTCAGGCGCGCACCGCTGCCGAACTGTGTCGAATTCTCGTTGCGCTGGTCCTTTTAAGCCGTCGGTCACTTTAGGCAGTCCTCGCAAAGTGGGCGTAGCCTCGTCTTTCACGCGCGAACACAGATGATGCAGGCGATACCCTGGGCTCGTCGCGTAGATCTGGGCAGCAGCAGTTCCTCTCGTGGGTCCGACAGCACTGTAAAAGCAAGCGCAATATTTAGGTGCTGCTCAGGCGCGCGCCGCTGCCGAACTGTGTCGAATTCTCGTTGCGCTGGTCCTTTTAAGCCGTCGGTCACTTTAGGCAGTCCTCGCAAAGTGGGCGTAGCCTCGTCTTTCACGCGCGAACACAGATGATGCAGGCGATACCCTGGGCTCGTCGCGTAGATCTGGGCAGCAGCAGTTCCTCTCGTGGGTCCGACAGCACTGTAAAAGCAAGCGCAATATTTAGGTGCTGCTCAGGCGCGCACCGCTGCCGAACTGTGTCGAATTCTCGTTGCGCTGGTCCTTTTAAGCCGTCGGTCACTTTAGGCAGTCCTCGCAAAGTGGGCGTTGCCTCGTCTTTCACGCGCGAACACAGATGATGCAGGCGATACCCTGGGCTCGTCGCGTAGATCTGGGCAGCAGCAGTTCCTCTCGTGGGTCCGACAGCACTGTAAAAGCAAGCGCAATATTTAGGTGCTGCTCAGGCGCGCACCGCTGCCGAACTGTGTCGAATTCTCGTTGCGCTGGTCCTTTTAAGCCGTCGGTCACTTTAGGCAGTCCTCGCAAAGTGGGCGTAGCCTCGTCTTTCACGCGCGAACACAGATGATGCAGGCGATACCCTGGGCTCGTCGCGTAGATCTGGGCAGCAGCAGTTCCTCTCGTGGGTCCGACAGCACTGTAAAAGCAAGCGCAATATTTAGGTGCTGCTCAGGCGCGCACCGCTGCCGAACTGTGTCGAATTCTCGTTGCGCTGGTCCTTTTAAGCCGTCGGTCACTTTAGGCAGTCCTCGCAAAGTGGGCGTTGCCTCGTCTTTCACGCGCGAACACAGATGATGCAGGCGATACCCTGGGCTCATCGCGTAGATCTGGGCAGCAGCAGTTCCTCTCGTGGGTCCGACAGCACTGTAAAAGCAAGCGCAATATTTAGGTGCTGCTCAGGCGCGCACCGCAGCCGAACTGCGTCGAATTCTCGTTGCGCTGGTCCTTTTAAGCCGTCGGTCACTTTAGGCAGTCCTCGCAAAGTGGGCGTTGCCTCGTCTTTCACGCGCGAACACAGATGATGCAGGCGATACCCTGGGCTCGTCGCGTAGATCTGGGCAGCAGCAGTTCCTCTCGTGGGTCCGACAGCACTGTAAAAGCAAGCGCAATATTTAGGTGCTGCTCAGGCGCGCACCGCTGCCGAACTGTGTCGAATTCTCGTTGCGCTGGTCCTTTTAAGCCGTCGGTCACTTTAGGCAGTCCTCGCAAAGTGGGCGTTGCCTCGTCTTTCACGCGCGAACACAGATGATGCAGGCGATACCCTGGGCTCGTCGCGTAGATCTGGGCAGCAGCAGTTCCTCTCGTGGGTCCGACAGCACTGTAAAAGCAAGCGCAATATTTAGGTGCTGCTCAGGCGCGCACCGCTTCCGAACTGGCAGCGGTGCGCGCCAGAAGAAGATCCGTCAGCCCTCGCGTGAGATCGGACTCAGATTTTTTTTACTGCAATGTCTTCGGGATCTTTAGACTACACTCCTTCAGTGGGGGCTCGCATTTTCGGACTCTACTATCAGCGCGATCGACCGACGAAAAAGGCTAGAAAACCAAATACACGATACGGAAAGTGTGGACAATTGCTAAGAAAGACTTGTGTAGAAAATGGAAATGTCGATACATGTCTGCAGCGAAAACTTGGAAAGAAACGTGTAGTTGCGCCCTCCTCAATGATGACCTACGCGTCACGGCATATAGGAAACATTGACGAGTGGCTGGAGATGAACGCACGTGTTCCGTCCTTCGGTAATGGCGCAGTAAACCTTTTTATCAACACGCCTATGTTCCATGACGTCAATAAAAAATATCTCTACCTGAAAGGGCAGCTTTCTGCTACTTGGCGTTTGAAAAATGCGTGCGCTGGAATTGCAGGCGTTGCCACGTAAGCCAAGCTCCGATGTGGCGCCACCTGAGTAGAAACCCTCAGCACCAATTTTTTCGAACGTGACCTCGATTCACCTCCTAAGAAGTGACCTGTAAGAGTTGAATAAAATCGGAATAAAAACTTGTGCAGTCGGTCTGCACTGTGCTTGGACTACACTATTCCAATTTCTGGCAATGCACGCGAGTGAGCTGACTGCGAGATGAACCTCTGGCGTAGAGAACAGCACAGTCTATAGTATATGGGGATTGCATATCGTCAAGAGAGCATAGACTTCGCGATGCGCATCGCAGTGTGGTGTTGGCTCACTGCAAGTTGCACCTTTTCCACTCTAATGAAGCGCAGGCAGGACGTGCCCCAAATGACATCACAATGCCCCGCCATTCTGTCGTTGCGCCCATGCAGAGATTTTTGCGATTCCTGTCCAAGAATACGCGGAGTGTTTTTAAGCTCAACTTTATCATCAGTAACTGCAATCACGAGGACGCGCGGGCTCCGTATGTCACAGCGCCGGTACCGTTTATTTGGTCACATTTCTCGCTTTGTTATTCCGAAACAAAATAAATGATGCAACGTGTTTTCCCCGATTACGTTCGTTCGAGTCAATAGCTTAATTTGGGAAACATTTAATAAAAGCGAGGGTGGCTTTCTTTAAAAAAGAATATTTTTTTCGTCGTTAATTTTACTATAGGCCTAAACTTGAGCGCTCCTCCTGAATTTTAGTGCCGCCTAGGGGCAAGATATTTCAGCCGCTTTGATGGAAATAGGCTGACAAAATTTGAAAACCGTGCTCTTCCCTGATACAAATAAAAAAGATCTAGACTTTGGCCATTATTGCACGATGTTCTGTTCTCACGATTTCCTTTGTCTCCAAGAAAGGAAATGTAAAGATGGAATGGTCCATTTGGCTCGAAAGAGGGGAAGACGACCATTACAGAGAAAGTGTTCGTGTCGCCTTCCGACCTATTTCCTCTAATTCCACAGGAACGGGGAACGTTGTAGACCATTTAAAGCAGAAATTTGGGCTAGTTGGTTGTAACTGAACTTAGACATCGTAACAAGCGCTGATGGACGGGAACACAAAGAAGAGACAAGTAGACTAGCGCCCGTCCAGTCTACTTGTCTCTTCTTTGTGTTCCCGTCCATCAGCGCTTGTTACGATGTCTAAGCTGTAGACCACTCCTGAAATTCACTCGACATGTCAGCATGCGGCATTTTTCACTACCCACGGTGCCGTTCTGTGCACAATGGAACAGATGCGGCTGAGTCTGTGGTGTGCGGAAATTACAACCCGTCCCATTACGTGCATGGTGCAGAGAAGGGCACTTCAGTGGGTAGTGCTTTGATTCAGCCTTGTGCTTGACCAGTGTACTGTCGCGTACTTACTCACTCCATACTTTTTCTACTGTCCAGACCCTCAAGACTGGCCAGCAGAAGCCATGGACGGTTGCCCAGAAGCCGGAGAATAAGCACAAGAACCGATACGCTGACCTCCTGCCGTGTGAGTACTGCATGGGATGCATCGCTCACTGTGTCGGGGCTGCTACGATTGCATCACTCCAGTGCTGACCTTATTTTCAGTGAAATAAGCGTGACTCTTTAGATGATTTTATAAGCAACAGAAGCATGTTCAGACAGCCGAGAACAGGCTCAAGTTCGTGATATTCCTACAAAATGTTCGGCTCGGAGGCTACATCACGTAAGAAAAACAATTTTCAATGCTGTCTAAGGGGACCAAATTAATACTTTTGCCGAAATGTGCTGCCCTAAAGTACAATACGCATGCTTTGTTTACTGAGATCGCGAAATAACATTCTCGTTTTTAATTCCACCATGATATTCGGCACCAGCAGTCAAGGTCTGACATGCTTTTCTAACAATTATAACGAACAGATCATAATTAGAAATTTCAAGTTTTAAGCTTTAGTTCTAATTTGGCCTGCATATTTTACTTATTCTTACTTATTTTTAAATCTTACTGCATAATTCTGTTTTCGAGTTTCCCAAGTTTATGGCATGATGATGCTGCTATTTCATCAGGTTTCCGCGTCGTTTCAGTGACGCAAAGAGACCCGATTTGCTTCAAAAAAGAATTTGGAACTTTATGTCGCTCACATTGCGGTCAAAACGCGATGTGAGCTACACAAGAAAGATATGGTGTGCGTTCCCATTTGCCTGTGTATATTGTTTCTTCGCTGTGTGAATGGTTTCAAAGTGAATGTGTTCCCAGCCGTCACTTGTTTCAACAAGACGGCAAGTTGGGCCAGTTGGTTGGGATTCATCGTAAGGATCGTAACAGCGCAAACAAGACACGGACAAAAGGAAGGAAAAACGACAACACGGCGCTGACTGATATTTTATTGAAGGATCGTCTAACATATATACCAAAAAATTCAAAGAACCATGACTTGCGCAAGACACAGTGATACATCACGGCCGTGGCGACAAACTAGGCATAATCAAAAGTTGCAGAAATAATGAAATTCCTTGTCGTGAAGAGCGATCGACGGTTCGCTGATGCATTCCTTGCCCCTAATCGTTATATTGTATGCCTCAGCGATTTCTCTTGTCAACTGGTTAGTGTGTTTAAAGATGATAGAAGTCTTGTCAAAAAGGGGGCGACACCCGCATGAGTTACAATGTACCGGAAGATTACGTGGTTCCACCCCTTGAAGAGAGAGCTCATGCTCCCTAAGTCGTACGTTTACACAGCGTTTTGTTTAGCCCACATACTCATTACCACAAGATAACGGTATTGCATACACAACGTGCTTAACACATTTGATGTAGCTGTTCACATGTTTAACAGTGCATTTCCCTTTTGCCTGCTTATCTTTGAGCATATTGTCAATAATCGGACATATGCGGCCTATCTTATGTTTCGCGGAAAACCAAACATCTATACCGTACCTACGGTTTTTAGCCCATGCGCTATTTTGTGCACGTAAGGAACTACCGCGTTTTTTTTTTTTTCTTTTTTCATCTGACTTAGTTTTTCTGCGTTTGTTACTTATGTTTTTGACACCAAGAAACATACTTTCACACACAGAAGAAATGAGCACATTTGGGTAAACAGAGTCTTTTAAACGAGTAACTTGATCATCAAAGGCAGCCTTGGTCATATGTATACATAACTTCTTCAGTGCTGCATTTAGGACAGTCCTCGTTATAGCTCTCTTCGCAATCTTAGAATGACCGGAATTGTAGTTTAAACTGGGCTTGACCGATCTTGGATCATACTTCCAGCACATGTGACTTTTACCAAAGGTTAATCGTAGGTCCAGAAATTGTAGTTGATGATTTTTAGGGAGTTCAAAAGTGAAGTTGAGGCCCATACCGTGCTGTCTGAATAGCGTTAGAATTTCATCTACACCCGTGGGGTGAATGTCACTATTAATCAATATAATGAAATCATCAACATATCGGAAAACGCCACCAGACAATTTAGCAAGGTGACATTCCAGTTGCCTGTCAATATAACCTAGAACTATGTCACTGATGATAGGAGCCACACACGAACCAATGCATACCCCCGATTTCTGAAGTTTGTCGCCACGGCCGTGATGTATCACTGTGTCTTGCGCAAGTCATGGTTCTTTGAATTTTGGTATATATGTTAGACGATCCTTCAATAAAATATCAGTTGACAGTCAGCGCCGTGTTGTCCTTTTTCCTTCCTTTTGTCTGTGTCTTGTTTGCGCTGTTACGATCCTTACGATGACACTTAATTACCGATGGTTCGTCCAGGATACACCCCAGGATACAGGATACACCCCGGGCGAATTGGCTTCTTGAGAGGCGATCTACAATTACCGATGACCTGTAGTGTGTGATAATTAGTAGGCGATATGCGGCCGCGTTCTCACTTGGAGGCTTTTTCTTTTTTTTTTTCTGCCGTGAGAATATAGACCAGAAGCTGTTACTCTCGCAGACCTGTTTGATGTAAAGCCCCTATATATAAAAAGTAGCGCCATCCACTTCCCTCCTCCTCCGTTCCACTATCGCGCTCGGCGCGACCGAGGTGCGATATCGACAGTGGCGCCGCCTGCGTCGGGCCTGCCGTGGCAGACGACAGCTAACGCGCTACCAAAGGAAATCCGAGGAAAACTTCGATCGCGCCCTGCGGAGAAGTTTTTGAGGTGCGATTCTGCTTCGTCAGTGAGTAACTGGTCTTAATGATGCCCTTTTGGAATTAGCAACGCGACGATGCGAGACAGCGCAAATATCAAGTGTGCAGCAAGCGTTTGCGCACGCCGGATGAAAAACAAAAAAGCCTTTTGCCCTCGCCTTATCGGTTGCGGCAACTTAAGGTGCAGCAGCATGCAATCACAACGAAGTTATGGTCCCTAACACGTTTGATCCGTTTGTGCGTACAGCACTTTCGTCGCACAGGCCCGAGAATGGCAGTCGGAGCGCGCTGGAAAGAAAAAAAATATATATAAAAGCGCGACGCGTGCTTCCACGTGACACGGATTGGCCAATGGGGGAGCGGAGGAGGCTGGGGCTACAGGAGGCGGCAAGGAGGAAACGCCGGGGTGAGCGCGGTGGCGGCAAGATCGAAGAATGGAGCTACTTTTTTATATATAGCGGTTTTAGTTTGATGGAGCAATTATCTCGTCCGCCAACTGTCGGCGCAGCTGACACCACCACTATGGTGAACGAATACTGGCCGCAACCATGCGATAAGGACAGGCTGCGCGTTATCGCGATTGTTGTTTCGTGCTTCCCGCCGGTTCCTGATGCCACCTGCGAAAGAAGGCTACCCCCCTAAAAGCGCCGCACATACTGATCAAAACCAGAATTCAAATTGACTGCTCCGCTTTCCTACGCCGGGCGCTGCCACAATGATTTTCGTTGCCGTAAAGAAGTTCGAGCTCCCATGAATTAATGAAAACGCGAGAGATAAGTGGGCAGTATTGCCATATTGCAAAATGGCGTTTGTGTTCTTGGATTGGCCGCCAGCGTCACAGATAGATACGAACACTTTCAGTAATGCTTCAAAATAACTTTCCTGAAATAAAAGGACAATTCCTTCGCAGACATGTCGTCATCGGTGCCGTCCATGGGGTGACAGGTTGAAGCAAACTTCTTGCACGAGCCATGTCAACCTTTAGATCTGGAAAAATTCGATTACCCTCGGACCTGTGGCACGACCAATTTCGGCTATTCGCGAAACGGAAGCGAGGAGGCTGCAGTGAGCACAAGGCCGCGCCCCTCGAAGCGTCACCTAGCAGTCTCGCCGTCGCAGCGCGCTGGGCGCCCGCTGATGGGTCACGTGAGCAGAGCATGTAGCGTTCCGCGTAAAGCACAGAAAACAGACGTTGCCTTGTGTGTCACCGTGTCGTTTCTTTTGTGTCTGTTTTACGCGCAACGCTACACATTCATAATGGAAAATCAGCAAGTCCGAATGGAAACCTTCTTTAACACCGCTCCGAGGAAGCGCTCGCCTCCGAGTTTCGGTTTCGTGCGCTCTGATAGCCGAAATTCCGGAATTTCTCGTGCCACAGTTCCGCGGGTAAGCGCGTTTTTCCACATACAGATATGGCTTGTACGGAGAGTTCGCTTCAATTTCCAAATTACGATAAGCGCACTAAAACCAAAGGTTTAAAAGTTGGTTGATAAATTGTTGTTAATTAGCGCCTACTTACAACCTATCAACCCCATGGTCGGCACTGCTGACGGGCATGTCTCTGAAGGAACCAGCCATCTATTTCAAAACGGCTATTTTTAGATATTGTTACGTGTCGGCATACACAACAGGAGAACGTATTTACGGTATATTTACATGCCGATTAAGCGCTGAACCGTATGGTCGAGCGGGCACGCCAGATCACATGCAAGCGTCTTCTTCATCGACGCTTCTCTAGAGGAATAGTATCGGGACATGACCCGCGGCTGCTGAATCACCGTACGGTGCTTGTTATGGTGTGGGCTAGCGGTAAAGTTTAAGGCGGGATACGGGAACGACGTCTGTAGGTGGTGAAACAGAGAGAGGGGCAGACTCGAGCGGGTCAATATCGCAGGTGACATCTGTTACACGTCTGAAGACACGGGAGGGTCTGGACTACCGGGAAAGCAATTTTTCAGAGTCCCAACACGCCGAGTCGGATTCCATTGATACATCAGGTTCCAGTGATTCCATCAGATTCCAGTGATACGAGGGCACCCGGCGGCGTATTTCTATTTGCGCCCAAGCCCAGCGCTTGACCGCTGGCGCCGCCGTGCGCTGCTCGCGCGTACCATGTTTCTAGCCGCCGCCGTTGGAACGGAGAACACGCTGGGCTGGTGGTGGCTAGGTACGACTGTGGCTGCTGCTAAGGGATCGATGCTATTCCTAAATAAACACATGACTGTTTTGATGATCCAAATATAATCTCACTATCAGGGAGGGAGCAGTCTACCTGACTGGAGCAGTATTTTTTTATTTGGGGTATTGCTACGCTGCGCTCCCCAACACCCCAACGACCGCCGCTTCGCTTCGGTGCCCGGCACCGCGGCTTCTACCGCGCCCCCGGGGTTCAACCGACCGCGCTGCCAAACAGAGAGGGAAAAAAGCGTGATACCAAGAAAAAAATTCTTGCCAAAGCGGAATTTGAACCCGCGTACGCTTGGTCCCGAAGCAAGCCTCGTAACCATTAGGCCATACAGCCACATTTTTTTCTTTCATGGTATTTATTACGAATTATTCGTAATAAATACCATGAATTATTTCATGGTATTTATTACGAATTTTCATAGCGGCCAAAACAGTCTTAGCCGCGTCTACAAGCACAAAACAAACACTTCACAGTACAATTATTACAGTAAGAGTTCTCTAAAAGGGAGGCAAAAGGATACACTTAATCAACAATGGATATGGCCACTTTAGCAGGGAAGAAGTTTGGGCTTGTTGGTGGGTCACTGTAAATTTTAACTGGGATTCATAGCGCTGAAACGACACAAGGACGAGGAAGAACACGGGCGAGCGCTAACTTTCAACAAATGCTTTATTGCAGGTGGTAAGCATATATATACTCACTGGGAAAGGCACTGCAAGAGACGCACTGAAGGAAAGAAGAAAAGGAAAGAACAGTCATGTGGCTACTATGCCAAAAAGTTTAAGCTCTTTCTTGGATAAAAGAAATGAATAGACGGCGTGCATCACCTCCTCTAGCTATCTCTGCTGCTTCGACAATTTCCCTCGTCATCATATTCCTGTGGCGATACACAACAACAGTTTGTTTTAAGAGAGGGTAGCATGGTACCTTCGCGTCACATTTTCTACAGTGGGCAGCCAGCTGGTACACGTCTATTGCGGTGCTCTGTACTTTATTGCAGGTAAATGTTATTGTCAAATTCAACGAACGTGGACCTCAAATAAAATGATGAGAGCTCTAAAAACCTTGCCTCACTGCGAGTGAAAGCATGCGACGGTGAGCCGACGATGGCGGCTTAATCTCGCGTGTACAAGGGAGGGCAGTGGGGAGGAAGCGCACAGTCTTCCGTCGCGCGCATGGCGCGGGGGAAGGGTAGGGGTTGTATTTCGGCAGCACGCGTGGGCTTTATCTTGGAAGCGATCTGCTTTGGGGGCACAGTCTAGGTGGGCTTCGCGTGCTCTGTGTTCTCGCCGCTCAGTTTGCGTTGAAGCGGTAGGCAGCACGAAGGTCACTTCGCTCGCTGCAGTGGCCGCGGTCGTCGTGTGTGATGTGATCATGTTTGCCTGTGCACGGTGACACCATGCTTGTTAATTTAGTTACTATGCGAATGTTTACACGGGGGTGTTCTACTCCAGCGGCTGTTGTGTGTGGCACGGCCGCGCGTCAACTGTCTTGAATACGATCTGCGATTAGCGCGCGAGGACGTGTTATCACGAGACGGATCCGGTACGTCCGTATCGCGAACAATACCTGTAACAACTGAGTAGGTCAACCCGGCGCGCCTCTGCCTACTTCCCCTTTCGCTCAACGTCAACTAGAATTTCTTCTAGCGACGCTTTGCCCGCGCGCTGAGCGCGCTCCTTCGTCCTTTCCCTGGCGCGCGATTCCCTTCACCTCCAGGCGCCTGCCTGCTTCGGGGCTTCGAACAGACATTCGTCGATTGCGCTAGCTGGCCAGTTAAGCTTGCGCGTAAAACGAGTGTTATTGTGAAGGGAGGAATTGTGGACAAATGTAACAAAGGGCAATGCAACGTCCCAGTTTTAATGGTCAGAAGAGACATACATAGAAAGCATGTTCGTTAGCGTCCGGTTGAATTGCTCAGTCAAACATTTGGTTTGCGCGGGTGGTAAGCCGTCGTAAATTTGCGTTAGGTCGCGCAGGAGCGAAGCAGGTAATCGATAACTCTGGTGAGAAAGTAGCGGCCACAGTCGGCGAGGAGTTGGCTCCGTGATGTACGGTGACATCATGTAGCAAGAAATCAGCGCTGTCCGTAGCACAACTGGTAGGGAGAACGCGTGTAATGGCGTATCGGATGTTGTGGTTCGTAGCAACGGCAATTCATTTGTTTCCAGAAATCGCCGTCAGCCTATATTTTTGTCCACTGCAGGACGAAGGTTGAAAGTAAGCGCCAAACGTGTGTCTTGTCTGTGTTCTTGTGTCCTGTTTCTGATGCGCTACGCCTTTTGAACGCTCTATAGTGAGGTTAGCTTAGCGGGGCTGTTGGAGGAATTATCAGGCATTACCTGGGATAATCTTGACCTTATTGTATTTAGAAGACCTGCTGAGGCTTATACAGTAATGACTTAACGGCCCCGTCCTCTGCTACAGAGGTCTTCCAGATAAGAGAGAATACGGGGTAGGATTTCCAAAAATGGAGGCAGGGAAAGAGCCGAGTAGGTCAAGACCAACACGGAAGTAGGGGTCAGATGGCACGTCAAGGGGCTGCAGGAGGGCACCAGGAGGCATAGGTGGTTTCTTTCGGCTTTGGCAAGGTTCACATGCAGCGACATAGCCACGAAGGAAGCAGTAAAGGACGGACCAAAAGAAGCGACGCCGAACGCGGTCGCAGGTCCGGGAAACTCCAAGATGGCCAGCGCTCGGGGCGTCACGGAGCTGGTCGAGAACGCCGAAGCGCAAATGCGTAGAAACGGGAAGCAGCAGTTCGCGTCCGTCCGTGTGGAAGTTGTAGCGATATAATGTGCCACCTGTAAGCACAAAGAGGCGAAGAGATGTATCGGGTGTTGCGGAATCCAGCTTCTGAGTGAGCTTCACGCAAGGTGGGATCACAGCGCTGTTTATCACAGATGGGGCTTAATAAAGCGGAGACCGAGAGTACACATGTGGGCGCGTCATCGGAGGCTTCAGGAGAATCCACAGGGTTGCGGCACAAACAGTAAACGTCCCGGTGTAATCGGCCCGACTTATTAAAAGCAGAGTAGGTGTATTCTTGGAGCCGCAGTGCCCAGCGACCAAGATGCCCAGTGGGATCCTTAAGGGACGAAAGTCAGTAAAGTGCGTAGTGATTGGTAGTTACGGTGAAGTGCCGGCCATGTAAGTAGGGGCGGAATTTGTCCGCCGCCCGAACGAGAGCAAGACAATCCGTGATGGAGTAGTTCTTCCTGGGGTTTTACGTGCCAAAACCAGTTCTGATTATGAGGCATGCCGTAGTGGAGGGCTCTGGATTAATTTTGACCACCTGGGGTTCTTTAACGTGCACTACAACGCAAGCACATGGGCGTTTTTTCATTTCGCCTCCATCGAAATGCGGCCGCCGCGGTCGGGATTCGATCCCGCGATCTCGTGCTCAGCAGCGCAACGCCTTAGCTGACTGAGCAACAGCGGCGGGCATTGGAGTAATTCTGTTTGCCTGTGGAATGGAGACAGGTTGCATAGGCACGGGCATGCCCATTCTGATACTGGACCAAAACAGTACCGATTCCGTGGCCGCTGACATCGGTGAGGAGTTCTGTTGGAGCGGAGCCGTCGAAATGAGCCAAGACAGGTGGTGTAGCGAGCGACGGGATGACGGCAGCCTGTGCAGCACCCCAAAAGAACGAGACGCCTTTCTTCAGTAAGTTTGTAAGACCGCCTGTGACTCCCGCGAAATTGTTTACAAAACGACGGAAGTACCAGCACAGTCCCAGAAAGCTACGAACTTCCTTTGTGCAAGTCGGAACGGGGAACTTCTGCACGAACTTTGTCAGGGTCGGGGCGAACACCGGTCGAGTCGACGAGATGACCGAGCATTGTAAGTTGCTGACTTCAGAAGTGGCACCTGGATGAATTACGTTGTAGGCCGGCTTTGCGAAACAAAAAAAACGTAGACGAAAGTCGTTCGAGATGCGTTTGAAATGACGTCATCAAGATAACACATGCAAATGGACCATTTAAAACCGTGTGAGAGAGTCCATCGTGCTTTCGAAGGTGGTCGGGGCATTGCATAAGCCATAAAGGCCGTAGCTTAAACTGATAAAGGCCGTCAGTGCTAACAAAAGCGGTCTTCTCACCGTCCATGTCATCATCAGCGATCCGCCAGTGCTCTGGCCGAAGGTTGATTGAAGAAAAATACTTGGCGCCGTGAAGGCAATGCAGGGCGTCGTTTATGCGTAGGAGCGGGCACTCGTCTTTTTCTGATCTTGTTAGGTTGCCGGTAGTCCACGCAAAATCCTCAGTTGTCGTCTTTCTTTTATTGCTATAGCAATTACACGGACACTTCATGTGCATATCTGCCGTCGCTGTGATATTGTATATAAAGTATATGTATGTATGGGCGAGTGAAAGTTTGCGAGGGCCAGCCGAAGATCACGGCTCCACGTGCACGAGGGCGGAAGCCCGCCGTCTTCTGTGGCGCGGGAGGCACAGGTGTGGGGGAGACGGTTGCTGCTTACGGCGAGCTTCGCGGGCGCCGTATCTTGAAAGCAATCTGCGACGTGCAGAAAGTGCTCGCGCACGCGGACCTCATCTTCAAAGCGATCTGCGATGTGAACAAAGTACGACACGCCGAGTGCCCGTAGCTTTGTATGCGCCGTGTTTTCGACGTTTAGTTCGCGTTTAGGCAGCACGAAGGTCAATTCGCTTGCTGCTGCTGCCGCTCTTCTTCACTCCAGCGTTTTGCGGTCACCGAGCGAGATGTGTTCCTGTTTACCTGTGCGCGCGTTATACCGTGCTTGTTAATTTAGTTCGTAAGCGAATGTTTACAGGTTTATACGGCCGCTAAAACTAATATCCTTACTTCGTAGCGCTGTCTACTAATTTGCTATCACGATCCATGCTTCGCCATTCGGGCGAAACTCCGACTTTCTTAAGAATATCCACAGGGGAAGCCCAGGGGCTGCAGGGCGGCTTGATTTATCTTTGGCGAGCATCTTGTCGACCTCCTTTTGAATTACGTGGCGTAACCCGGAGATACCCAGTATGACCGTCGGTGGATTTGATGGGCATCGCCAGTGTTTATGCGTTGTTTGACAGCGCAGGTTTGACCCAGAGGATGGTCACAAAGGTCAAAGACATCCCAATAAGAGGAAAGGAGGCGAAGGAGATTGTAAACTTGATGAGGCGAAAAATCTGGAGCGATCATTTGGCTCATGGCGATAGGAGACAGATTTGAATCTCATGTAGATGACAAGATATCGGCGGTGTGCGAGCGAGCAACATCAGGTGGAGACAAGGCCGAGATAATGTAGTCTGAGAACGGCGTCAGTATAGCGAGGGAAATGCCATGTGGGAGCACTTGCCGCGCAGTTGCCGCGCGACTGGCCGCTCGAGTCACTTTGTGTGTATTTGCGGGCTTCTTTCACGCTCGGAAAAACTTTTATACAGCAAGTATTGAGCAACAGAAAGCTGCATTGGGAGTTTTGCATGTTGCTCTACAATTTTCTCATTGACACTTTTCATGTAAATATAACATTTGAGAAGTTGATTAATTCATTAGCACTCATTAGGTAATTAGTCGGAATGAAGAAATAATCTGAGTACCTCCAAGTGACGGCAACCTTACCATGGTGCTGTCCAGCGACGTGGCATTTGCCTATTTTTAAGGTTTGGCTAAAGTTACCTGGCCCACCCGCCGTGGTTGCTCAGTGGGTATGGTGTAGGGCTGCTGAGCACGAAATCGCGGGATCGAATCCGGGCCACGGCGGCCGCATTTCGATGCGGGCGAAATGCGAAAACACCCGTGTACTTAGATTTAGGTGCACGTTAAAGAATCCCAGGTGGTAAAAATTTCCGGAGTCCCCCACTACGGCGTGCCTCAGATCGTGGTTTTCGCACGTAAAACCCCATAATTTTTAAAGTTACGTGGCCCACCCTGAATATTACGTTGCGGCACATGGGCCTGCCTCTATCAAAGTATACAGGGTATACATATCGCGCCGGGTAAAAATGGACACGTATAACCAGTTTTAATTTCCCCGCGTCTGCGTCAGCAGGCGTTTGGTGTGTTGCGACACCACGTACCCGAGCACACGAGGGTTGGACCCTCCCGCGTGTAGCCGTGCGCGGCTTAGCCGTGTCCGGGGAAAAGGGGATCCTGGGGGATGAGCCGATGCCGGGTGTTTGGACCTTTAAGGCCCCTCGGCGGAGGCAACACACCCGTTTGGCCTCGGCTTCACGTAGACGGCACCCCCGGACTGACCCACCCGTGGGAAATCGGTAGTTGCCTTTTCCTATCCTCCTCTTCAATCTTCGTCTTTTTCTCTCACTTTCAATCTTTCCTGTCTCCTTCTCACTTCTTATATTCTGATTTTCCAGGCAGCTAGGGTTAACCTTGTGTGAGATAGCCAACCTTGGTTATATCATATTTGGTTATAGTGGTTGTGTACAGCTGGCGTTGGCAGGTCTTGTTCATAACAACCCTGTCGCGTCCCCTTGTTGGGCTCCGCGGTGGGCGGCTGGCTCCGCTGCCGAAGTCAGTCTAATTTGTATGGCTTCTCCATACCACAAACTCCCTGATCGCCCTCTCATAAAAAGAGGGCGCACCGATAAATTCTTCAACCTCTTCACAAAGGCCACCGAAATTTTTCCAGGTTTCCACGTGATTCACTGTGAAAACACCGACAAAAAAGCGACAAACATTTCACCCTTCTTAGTGTCAAAATGTCTCACGGAGGTCACGGAGGTCATTGGAAAGCCACCAAGATAACAAGTGGTGACCTTCTGATTGAGGTAAAAGACAAAATGCAGTACGAGAAACTCACAAACCTGGTGGCATTTGGCGATAAAACCATATCTGTCAGCGCACGCCGAACAATGAACACCGTCAAGGGTGTGGTTTCAGACAACGACCTCATGGATTTGACTGACGAAGAACTCCTGAATGGATGGAAAGAAGAAAACGTTATAAATGTACAACGCATAAAAATCAGGCGCGACAACAAAGAACTACCAACCAAACACATAGTACTTACTTTTGGCTCTAGCACACTCCCAGATGCAATAGAAACAGGCTACCTTAAACTGCGTGTAAGACCTTACATTCCAAATCCACGACGTTGCTACAAGTGTCAGAGGTTTGGCCATGCCTCTCAGCGCTGCTGAGGACAACTAACTTGTGCGAAATGCGCTGTAAAAGATCACTCTGCTGATGAATGTACTGCTGAGGCCCATTGCGCAAACTGCGATGGCAGCCACCCTGCATATTCCCGATCTTGCGCAGCCTGGAAGAAAGAAAAAGAAATAATTACGATCAAAGTCAAAGAGAATATCACTTTCCGGGAAGCACGACAGCGTCTTTCGCCTTCATTTTGAATGAAAACTTCTTTTGCCGAAGTGGTGCAACAGGGGGCAGCATCACGACGGACCCTGGCGGTCGCCCAAGGTACGCGCAGCGTACTGAGGCAACTGCCACCCGCCCCCATGGTGGTTGCAGCTAAGGCTGCCCTGCCCTTCTCGAAATCGGCCACACCAGAGGCCTCCACTAGCGCTGGCAGCAGCCATCGCAGCTCAGAGGCTAAGGAGGACCCATCGCCCTCCGGGCTGGTGAGGCCACAGCCTTCGTCCCTCGAGGCGAAGGCTACACGACGTACACATCGCTCGTTAGAGCGAGTGTCCAGTGGTTCGCAAGAGGCTATGGACACTACTCCAAGCAAGATGGTGCAGTCAGCACCTAAAGAGCGGCCAAATTCTTTGGACCGCTCTAGAAAAGACAGAACCAAAATTACAGGGCCGCAAACGTCTCTGTATGCTAAAACACGTTCTTCTTCGTACACACAGCACCAATTTACCTTCACTATGGATACGCAAATTATGCAGTGGAACGTCAGAGGCCTTCTTAGGAACCTCGACGATATCCAAGAACTCCTATACCAACACAATCCAAAAGTGCTGTGTGTACAGGAAACACACTTAAAATCAAAACATACAAACTTTCTCCGACAGTATGTTACGTTTCGTAAAGATCGCGATGATGCTCTCGCATCATCAGGCGGTGTTGCCATTGTAATTCACAAAAGCATAGCATGTCAATGTTTGCAGCTACAAACGCCCCTTGAAGCAGTGGCAGTTCGACTTGTTTTCCTAAACAGACTCATCACCATTTGCTCGCTTCACATACCCCCATCTTACCACTTACACAAACATGAATTTCAGTCCTTTATAGACGAATTGCCAGAACCTTATCTTGTTCTTGGCGATTTCATTGCGCACAGCAGTCTGTGGGGCGACTCTCGTATCGATGCGCGAGGTCGTCTTGTTGAACAATTTCTTTTCTCGTCTGGTGCGTGTCTCTTGAATAAAAAGGAACCTACATTTTACAGTATCGCAAACAGAACATATTCTTCTATTGATCTTAGCATAGCTTCCCCGTCTCTATTTTCTGAACTTAAATGGGAAGTTATCAAAAATCCTTACGGAAGCGATCACTTCCCAATACTACTGAAAACAACCAAAGAAAATGAGTCCTCACCACAAGCCCCTCGATGGAAGGTTGATACAGCCGATTGGGAGAAATTTCGAACTCTTACTAGTAGTATCTCCTGGGCTGACATGTCTTCGTTAAAAATTGATGCTGCTGTGGAGTATTTCACTACCTTCATAATTAATGCCGCTTCTAAATGCATATCCGAAATGAGTGGTGTGGCATGCAAACGCCGTGTCCCATGATGGAACGACGAATGTAGGAACGCTCGTAGGAAAGAGAACAAAGCGTGGGGGCTGCTACGTGAGTATCCTACTGCGGAGAATCTTGTAAATTTTAAGAAGGTAGAGTCCCAAGGCAGGAGAACGCGCCGACAGGCCAGAAGAGAGAGCTGGCAGAAGTTTTTATCAGGTATAAACTCTTATACAGATGAATCCAAAGTCTCGAACAGGGTAAATAAGGTAAGAGGACGACAAACATATTCACTCCCTTTGGTAAGCACACAGGGCGACAGCTTGGAAGACCAAGCGAACTTCCTGGGCGCACATTTTGAACATGTGTCCAGCTCATCGCACTACTCCGAAACATTTAAACGATACAAAGCCAGAATAGAAGGACAGAAGCTGGAACGAAAATGTAAAAAACACGAGGCATATAACGAACCATTAAGATTAGCTGAGCTACAGGCATCACTAAACTGCTGCAATAATTCTGCTCCAGGGGCTGACCGTGTAATATATGAAATGCTGAAGCACCTTCCCCATGAAACACAGAAAACCCTCCTTTCCCTCTACAACGCTGTATGGTACGTCTTCCGGCTAGATACCGTCTGCCTGGAAAGAGGCCATTATAATTCCTATCCTGAAACAGGGCAAGGATCCATCGTCTGTTTCGAGTTACCGGCCTATAGCACTAACTAGCTGTCTCTGCAAAGTCTTCGAAAAAATGATAAACCGCCGCCTACTACATTTCCTAGATTCAAACAAAACTGCTTGACCCATACCAGTGCGGTTTTCGCGAGGGTCGATCCACCACGGACCATTTGATACGTATTTAGGCGCAGATACGCGAAGCTTTTATTCACAAACAGTTCTTTCTGTCTGTATTTCTAGACATGGAAAAGGCCTACGACACCACATGGCGTTTTGGAATACTGAGAGACCTCTCCCACTTTGGTATACGTGGTAATATGTTAAATGTGATTGAAAGTTATCTGCTGAATCGCACATTCCGTGTGTGAGTTGGCAATGTTTCATCACGACCTTTTGTGCAGGAAACTGGTGTAGCCCAGGGAGGTGTGCTCAGCTGCACACTCTTTATCGTTAAAATGAACACGATCCGTGCTTCGTTACCACTCGCTATTTTTTATTTCGTCTATGTGGACGATATACAAATAGGCTTCAAGTCCTGTAACCTCGCAGTTTGCGAGAGACAAGTACAGCAGTTTTGTCTGAATCTAGGAAATGTAGTTGAACAAGGTGTCTAAGTGGGGAGACGAAAACGGGTTCGAAGTAAACCCCCACAAAAGTTCTTGTGTTCTTTTCACCAGGAAGAGAGGTCTCGTTGCAGATCCTACTATCGAAATGTATGGACAACAAATACCTATGAACAAAGAACACAAGTTTTTAGGCATCATACTTGACTCCAAGCTTACTTTCACCCACCACATAAAACATCTCAAGGCGAAATGCCTGACAACAATGAACTTACTGAAATTTTTATCTCGCACATCCTGGGGCAGCGACAGGAAGTGTTTAATGAATTTTTACAAGAGCCTCATTCGGTCACGATTGGACTATGGTGCCGTAGTATATCACTCTGCCGCCCCGAGCGCGCTCAAAATGCTAGATCCTGTCCACCATCTAGGCATCCGCCTGGCCACTGGTGCATTCAGAACAAGCCCCGTCGAAAGCTTATACGTAGAATCTAATGAGTGGTCACTCCATCTCCAGAAAACATACAACAGCTTCACCTATTTTCTCAAAGTGCACTCCGATCGGGAACATCCTTGTTCTGTAACGATTAATGATTTGAAGTGTGCAACGTTTTTCTATAATCGACCCTCTGTGAGGCGGCCTTTCTCACTGCGTGTAAGAGAACTCAGCGAAGAGATGGATTTCCCACTTCTAGAAGATAGCCTAATGCCTCCAGCTAAGATGTCACCGCCCTGGGAGTGGCAGGTGATAGTGTGATCTATTCTTTGTAGGAGGTCACAAAGCACGCTCCCGAGCTCGAAATTGCAATGCATTTCCGCGAACTTCAATGGAAGTACTCGTGCTCGGAATTCTACACCGACGCATCCAAGTCCCATGCTGGCGTATCTTATGCGGCTGTTGGCCCCTCTTTTTCTAAATCTGACGTATTGAACCCCCTAACAAGTATCTTCACAGCCTACGCAGCCTACGCAGTACTTTCTGCAGTGAAACATATAGACAAATTGAAAGTGCAAAAGGCAATAATATTCACAGACTCCTTGAGTCTTGTAAAAGCGCTAACATCTTTACAAAAGCATAAGAATCCTGTTTTTCTTGAGCTTTACTCACTCTTGTGTAACATTTACCAATCTCATAGACATTTAATAATATGCTGGGTGCCTGGTCATAGAGGCATCGAGCGCAATGTGCTAGCAGACCAGTTGGCCACATCAACTACATCGCAAGCTATTAATCCTGCCGCTGCTATTCCCTCCACAGATCTGAAGCCTTTCCTACGAAACAAACTGCGAAGCCACTGGCAACGCTTGTGGGACGCCGAAGCAAATAATAAGCTCCACATGATTAAGCCACAGTTAGGGTTCTGGCCCTGTACAACTAAAACACGACGAACTGATGTCGTATTCTGTCGTCTCAGAATAGGACACACATATGGTACTCACAATTTTCTATTGAATAGTAATGATCCTCCTACCTGTGGTAGATGTGGCGAGAGGCTCACCGTCCTCCACGTCCTCTTGAAGTGTCGGGAAGCCGAAAGAGAAAGAAAGAAACATTTTCCGCTAGCATATCACTATTGTGTTCCTCTCCATCCCGATTTGTTTCTCGGTAAAGAACCGCTTTTTAGCACCAATGCAGTCCTCGCATTCTTGAAAGATGTTGTGCTACGTGTTATTAGCCCAATAAGTTCATAGCGCATCCTCTCTCCGGAGGATGTTGCTGTGATAGTTTTTTTATAGCACATGCCTCCAGGCCCTTGTGTTTCAAGGGCTCTGTTTAGGCACTTGTGCTTCTGGCCAATTCTAGCATCTTTATTATTTTGTAAGTCGTATCATTCCTTCGCAATGCATTGTTCATGTCCATAGTACACATAATCAGTCATTGCCATAATCTTATTACGTATATATTTTACGCACTTTACAGCGACTGTTTTAGGCCCCTTTACAGCAATGTCACATCTAGTGTTCATATAGTTCACTATTCATGTACCACTATCAAACCACTGCCATCGTCTTGGCGCTCTTTGGCCACATCTGGCCCTTGCGCCAATAAACCACAATAATCATCAACCAGTTTTAATTTAGCGAAAACATTGGTTGACAAGAGTATACAAGAATGTGGCCATTGCATAAGTAATACAAAAGTTGGATGTGAGGCGTTATCCAATAAACGGTAAGTTCCCTTAGACGATACACAAGGCAGAAATGGTCATATTCTCAAAAACGATCGCACATACGTATAACTTGTGAAATCAGAAGCGGCAACTCCTAGTCAAGTGCACAGTACGCACTTGGGAAAGTTGAAAGACAAAGCATGTTTCGTCGATGTTTGTTTGTGATGTTTGCTGTTGGTTCTCGAAGGTAAGGTGAGGGACACGAAGGGACCTTCATGTCCTACTCACGTGCACTTGTTGTCCTCCCGCAGACGATGACACACGTGTGATCCTGCATCCCCTCAAGAACGACCCCTCTTCGGACTACATCAACGCAAACTACATAAACGTAAGCATTGGCACTTCTGGCTTAGTGACTCGTTAGTGGGCGCACATTTGTACACTTGATAGCTTTACTCCGCCTCTCGTGCATTTTAGACCGCAGCTCTTAGGCGCGTTTTCCTGCACCGAGCGTCGCCGTTGTCCCTCGGTGTAACCGAGCGAACGAGCACAGCGAAGAATGAAAGAGCGACTGCGGAGCGCAGCGCGGGCGATGAAAGACGGCGAACAGAGCGCGAGGACGAAAGCGGAGGAGGGTGCAACGGTACCATGAGGCGGGAAGCGGAGGAGGAGGATGAAAGCGTGGCAGTTTTGCCGGGAAGGCAAAGCTTCGATTCCGATAGCAAATAAGCTATACGAAGTAAGTTTTATCCGCCGTATAAACCACACAGGCATACTAAGTAAATTAACAAGCATGGTGTCACGCGCACACAAGCAAACATGAACACATCCCACTCGACCGCGAAAATGCTGGAGCGAGGAAGTGCGACAGCGAGCGAATTGACCTTCGTGGTGCCTTCGCATCAACGCCAACTAAGCCGCGCAAGCACAGCGCGCGGGGAATCTGTCCCCGTCGCAGAAGGCTTTCAAGATACAGCGTCCTGGCCGCCCGGAGGCGTATACGGAAAACAAATCCCACGCAGAAGGGGGGCGCAGATCTGAACGCCGATTGGCTCTTGCCGCAGGCCACTTCCGCCAGCATGGCGGCGCCCAACACAACGTTGGCTTCCGAGACTTGAGGTTACGCTGCCCCATTTTTTTTTCATTCATTTCGATCTCTCTTCATTGAAGACAATGTGTGAGAAATTGTGTGCCGAAGGTCGGGAAAAGGCAGACCACTGTCACCTGCCAGACTTGTAGGCACAACTGTGGCTGCTGTTAAGGGATGGATGCTATTCCTAAATAAACGCATCACTGTTTTGTTGATCCAAATATAATCTCACTATCGCGAAGGGAGCAGTCTACCTGACTGCAGCAGTATTTCTTTATTTTGGGTGTTGCTACGCACCCCAACGACCGCCGCTTCGTGTCGGCGTCCGGCACTGCGGCTTCCGCCGTGGCACCCGGGCACAAACGAGAGCAGTATCCGCTTGCGCAAGAGCCGACGCTCGCATCGTCGCACTTTCACTGCAACCAACAAAAAAAAAAAAAACTTACCGTGTCGGCGTCATTATTGTCGCCTCAACACACGGGCACCTTCATCCCGCCGTCTTGTTCCCTTTTTTCGCTGTGAGCCTGCCTACTTTCGTTGTTGAAAACTTGAGTGACGCGGCTTTTCGGAAGCGAGGCGTGTAGCGTCGTCAACGGCCCGCGGGCACAACCCCTTTGAGAAGCGTTTTGCACAGCGTTTCTTGAACCATTTCAAGTTCCTTAGTACCGTCATGGGACTTCCTCGCGTACGCCACAAATGGCCAGGTGATGCGACCAGTGTCCACCAGCCCAGCGTGTTCTCCGTTCCAACGCCGGCGGCGGGAAGCCAGCGTCGCGTGAACAAACTTCAACTCTAGGAAGCCAACGTTGCGCTGGGCGCCACCATGCTGGCGGAAGTGGCTTGCGTCGAGAGCCAATAGGCCATTTTGCGTCGAGAGCCAATAGGCAACCTGGCCATTTTCTCTCATTTTTCCAACTATACGAGTATGAAATCCACCGTAAACATCCGCGATCGCCTCCTCTCACCATCTATAGTCGTGTACAACTTTATAAGGCAGCGGCATTTGCCCCTCAAAGGCGGGTGCACACGAGTATCCAGCAATGGGCGTGCACTGTAGACTGACATCACGAGCCGGACGGCCGGTGACCCCGCCGACGGAGGACATATGGCAGCCCGCGCTTCGAGCTGGGCCGAGTCGCGTCAGCGGTACTATTTCTTTAGTCGCGGTGGAAATCGGCTGCTGCGCTTCAGGAGTCAGGGCGGGGCGCCTCTCCTGTCTTCTTAAGTTATAACCGACTTTTTTTTTATAGTTGTGACGCACGAAAGTACGCTGCGCGGGAGAATTCGAAGTGGAGCGAGATCGGAATCGCGCTGAACGCGATTGCTTCTCGGTTGGATTAAAAAAAAGTATATTTGCTATCAAGTTTGGGGTGCGGCTCCTACGCGGATTTATACGGGAAGAATCTTTTTTCGTGTAATTGTCTTTTGCTTCGCTTTCGCCTTTCCGGCAAAACTGCACCCCCCCCCCCTTTTTTTTTTATTGAGTCGTAGTAGAAGCTCTGCTGCGCATGACTGCTATTGATTTTGATTTCGAGTGAATCTGACTTAGACTCACTTCGGTGTCTAAGTTCATTATATATAATAATGGCCTCTGCATGCACATTGCGACATTTCCATCCCCAATAAATGTTGTAAATTATTATAAGTTCGTTTTTTTTTTTTCATGAGTCGCTAGCATACCTACATGAAAGAGAAGCAATGCTGAGACAAAGGTCATTCACGTGCATTTCACACACCGTTGATAACAGACTCTGCCGAAGGGGTCACTGAAGTCCGCAGGTCTTTTTCAGCGTCAAAAAAGTGCGCAAAGCACTTTGTAGCGAGTTGAACATACAGTAACATATTGATTCTCTAGACATAACTGAACAAGTAACTCAGCGCAATATAAAAGACAGAAACAAGAAAGGGAGAAACAAGGACAAGCGCTACTCACAACTGTTTAATGCAAAGGAAGGATTGTACACGCATATATATCCTCTTGTCACGCATGCGCAGGCCAGACGATAAGAAAGGCACGTGTAGATTAAAGACGGTTGCGCAAGAAGTAAAATTCGGCGTCAAGTAAAGAGATAGACGGCTCACTTACACACCGATCTCTGTTCTGCTTGATAAAGAAGGCCTCCAGTGCAAGACGAGAAGAGGCATTGCCACTCCTGCCCAAAATGGTAGTCTCATGAAATCGAGCGTCACAACCGCATGCGGTAACATGGGCCACCAAATGCGCGCCCTTATCCTCCTTTTTGTTTATCTTTTGCGCATGTTCCCTTAAGCGGTCGTTCACGCAACGTTCAGTTTGGCCGATATACAACTGCCCACAAGGGTGCAAGGGGATGGCATAGACAACCCCTCTGGAGCACTTCACAAAGGGCTTCTCGTGCCTAGTACGGCAGCCTCGCCTGCTCTCACAGCAAACTCGAGAGCACAGCTTAGAAAGCTTGTTAGGCGCAGAAAAAACAAGAGGTATACCGTGTCGGTTAGCAACCTTTTTAAGGTTGTGTGACACTTTGTGCACATAGGGTATAACCTCCGGCCTTAACTTCGGTTGTAGGACCTCTGCTCTTGCCCTACGTGCTCCAAGCTTTACTTTTTGTAACAAAGACTCGGCTATGGCGTTGACGACAGCGAAAGGGAAACCAGCAGCCAAAAGGCGGCCTACTTGGTTTGCGAAACTAGACCGCATTTGGTGCTCGCACGATTTTCGCAAAGCTGATTCCAAGCACAGACTGCCTACTGCTCGCTTCACCACCTTAGAATGAGCAGAATCAAAAGGCAGTAATTGCTTCAAAGCACGCGGTTGATACGCCCAGCAGACGTGGCCAACACCAAAGGTCAGCTTTAAATCCAAAAACTGCAGGCCTGTGGCGTCAGGCAATTCATGCGTATACAAACGAGCCCTTGGTCTTCGTTGTTAAAAGCTTCTAAAATTAAAGCAGGGGATGTAAGGTCACCCTTTTTGTTTAAAAGCACTAAAAGTCATCAACATACCTAAAAACCTTTAAAACTGGCCCCCCATTAAAAACATGCTCCAAAGATCGGTCAACAAAAGACAAAAAAAAAATGTCGCATAAGATAGGAGCGACACATGAGCCGATGCACACACCCCGGCGTTGCAGATATGGCTGCTCGTTGAAAATAATAAAGGTCACACTTAAATAAAACTCAAGTAATGTTAAAAAGTTGTCCACTGACAGGCCCGCAGAATTTTGAAATTCTACCACATCATTGTACTCAATACATTCTCTTAAGGAAACCAGAAGCTTATCCTGAGGGATTGAGTAGAAAAGGTCCTCTACATCAACAGAGAAACCGTACTTAATGCCGTCATTACACTTTACAAACTGCGCAACCTCCGAAGAACTTTTCACACGGAAAGGATCGTCCACATCAAGCTTGTTCAGCTTTTTTAAAAGAAAAAGGCTCACGCAGTGCTGCCACGCCCCACGTTCACTCACAATAGTTCTGAAAGGAATCTCGGGCTTATGTGTTCTTGCGGTAAAGAAAACCGTCAGACTGTTTTCTTTGCTGTTCCTGATTTGTTTAGCGAGGGTGGTCAAATCCACCCTCGCTAAACAAAGAGAGCAGGCGAGGCTGCCGTACTAGGCACGAGAAGCCCTTTGTGAAGTGCTCCAGAGGGGTTGTCTATGCCATCCCCTTGCACCCTTGTGGGCAGTTGTATATCGGCCAAACTGAACGTTGCGTGAACGACCGCTTAAGGGAACATGCGCAAAAGATAAACAAAAAGGAGGATAAGGGCGCGCATTTGGTGGCCCATGTTACCGCATGCGGTTGTGACGCTCGATTTCATGAGACTACCATTTTGGGCAGGAGTGGCAATGCCTCTTCTCGTCTTGCACCGGAGGCCTTCTTTATCAAGCAGAACAGAGATCGGTGTGTAAGTGAGCCGTCTATCTCTTTACTTGACGCCGAATTTGACTTCTTGCGCAACCGTCTTTAATCTACACGTGCCTTTCTTATCGTCTGGCCTGCGCATGCGTGACAAGAGGATATATATGTGTGTACAATCCTTCCTTTGCATTAAACAGTTGAGTAGCGCTTGTCCTTGTTTCTCCCTTTCTTGTTTCTGTCTTTTATATTGCGCTGAGTTACTTGTTCAGTTATGCAGAACCAACTAGCCCAACAATTAACTACTCTAGACATAGGCTGCCCATATCATTAGAAATAATTGTTAGTTGGCTACCTCTTTCTCTTTCAAAATATTATAAATTTTGGCCCGCGTACACATTGAAATATGTCTGTGCATGGCGTTCACACTGGAAATTGAAATAACATGTTGAAGGTGAAAAAATACGGATGATTTTTGATGAAGCCGTTGGTGATGAAGCCGTTGGTGCTTCTAATGCGCTTGTTTTCCTATTGCCAGGATTTTCCGAAATAAAGCGAAATTGTGTATAAAAGCCGTGCACGTCCGCGTCAACAATGATACAGTTAGCTTTTAGCCACAATGGCATTTCAAGGGAAAATGTAGGGGCAACTAAAAACAACTATAAATGGTTTGGGCAACAGGACTCTGGTATGACATTTTAGGAGCGGGGGGAGGCTGCAAATTCCGGAGGGGGCTCGAGCCCTGGACGACCGCATCAACCATGACAGCCTCAGTGCCGCCTACACCGTTCGTGTTACAGCACCCCCGGGAGCCACCGACGTTCCGCGGATCAACATTTGAGGATCCGGAAAGCTGGCTGAAGATGTATGAAAGGGTCGCTGTATTTAACAACTGGAAAAGCGACGACAAGCTGCGCCACGTCTTCTTCTCATTGGAAGATTCTGCGAGGACGTGGTTCGAGAATCGGGAGTCGACCTTGACAACATGGGACCTGTTCCGGCAACGCTTTCCTGCAGACCTTTACAAGCGTTGTGCGCAAGGAAAAGGCCGAAGTTCTCCTAGAAGCCCGAGTACAGCTGCCCAACGAGAACATCACGATTTTCAGGGAGGAGATGACTCGCCTGTTCAAGCACGCCGACCCCGACATGCCAGAAGAGAATGAAGTTCGCTTCTTGATGAGGGGTGTCAAGCAAGAGCTCTTCGCAGGATTGATACGCAACCCGCCCAAGACTGTTCATGAATTTATTTCCGAGGCCACAACCATTGAGAAGACGCTCGACATGCGGACGAGGCAATATCACCGCCGAACGCTGGCCGCCAACAACATCGACGTTCAAGCACTTGGCAGTGACGACGTGCGCAAGACCATCAGAGCGGTCGTTCGCGAGGAACTGCAGAGGTTCTTCCCCAAGTCGCAGCCTCAAGTGGCATCTATCGCCGACATTGTCAAAGAAGTTCAGCGCTCATTTGGGGTTCCCGATGTGCAGCCGCAATCGCCGCAACCCCAACCGGAAGCGCTGACCTACTCCGCCGTCGCCCGTCGTCAAGGCACCCCTCCGCGCTCGCGCCAGGGTCCCGTAACGCCGCAGTTCCGACGTCCACCACCGCCGCCGCCAGCACGCCCGTCCGTCGTCCAGCGCAGCTACCCGAGAAACCTGCCCACGTGATATCGCCGACTACATCGCCGGAACGCAGTGGAGACCTCGACGTCCTTCGCGTTCGCCATCGCCAGGACGCTACCTGTCGCCACAGCGCGGACCATACACTGGCCCAGTCCGGGGCCGGACCGTGAGCCCCTATCCGGGAAACTGAAAGCAGCAACCGATGGAGGTGAGGTTGCTGTACGACGCAATGCCGAAGATACTCCGCCGCCCACGAAGAAGATTCGCGAATCATCATGACGAGATGTCAGCACGCCGCCTAGCAACAGCCTTGACAACACATCGCCGCCGAACGAAGACCTTCCGACGCGACGTAGCAGCAGCAGAGCAAGCCGACGCAGCCGTGATCCGACGCCACGAATTAACCGCAACGCCAGACGCCAGTCTACCGATCTAGACGTGCTAATTGATGGTCATAACGTCACCGCTCTCGTCGACACTGGCGCCGACTATTCCGTCTTCAGTGACGCATTCGCCGCCAAGTTCAAGAAGGTGAAGACGGCCTGGCCAGGACCCGATATCCGGACAGCGGGCGGCCACCTAATAACGCCGGCTGGAATCTGCACAGCGCGAGTCACGGTAAAGAACCGCACTTACCCGGCGAGCTTCGTAATTTTTCAGCACTGCTCTAGGGATGTCATCCTAGACATGGACTTTATAATCCAACACGGTGCTGTCATTGACTCACGGTCAAAGTCGATAACGCTTTCAACGCACAAAGCGATACCACCGGATACAAACACCACTGTTCCGCCTCGCTCCAGCGTAATGATTTCTGTCGGTACCAAAGTGCCTGCAGACATGGTGGGCATCGTCGAGGGCGATCATCACTTACTGCTCGACCGTGAAATTTGCGCCACTAGAGGCATAGCTCAGCTACGTGAAGGGCAAGCAAGAGTGATGCTCACGAACTTCAGCCACGAATACAAGCACATTAACAAAGGCACCACAGTCGCCTACATCGACGAAATAGTACAAGCCAGCAGTGCTTTCGCCTTCACGGATTCCAGCGCACCTGCAACGACGACTGTAGTACGGTCCATAGGTCGGCGCACTCACTCATGAGTGCACTCACTCACACTCACTCGCACTCATTTCAAAGGCGTGAGTGTGAGTGCGAGTGAGTGCCACTCAGTGTGAGTGCAGGTGAGTGCGAGTGCGAGTGAGTGCCACTCAGTGTGAGTGCAGGTGAGTGCAAGTGCGAGTGAGTGCCAGTGAGTGTGAGTGCAGGTGAGTGCGAGTGCGAGTGAGTGTCAGTGAGTGTGAGAGCAGGTGAGTGCGAGTGAGTGCCAGTGAGTGTGAGTGCAGGTGAGTGCGAGTGAGTGCCTGTGAGTGTGAGTGGAGGTGAGTGCGAGTGCGAGTGAGTGCCAGTGAGTGTGAGTGGAGGTGAGTGCGAGTGCGAGTGAGTGCCAGTGAGTGTGAGTGCAGGTGAGTGCGAGTGCAAGTGAGTGCCTGTGAGTGTGAGTGCAGGTGAGTGCGAGTGAGTGTCAGTGAGTGTGAGAGCAGGTGAGTGCGAGTGAGTGCCAGTGAGTGTGAGTGCAGGTGAGTGCGAGTGCGAGTGAGTGCCAGTGAGTGTGAGAGCAGGTGAGTGCGAGTGAGTGCCAGTGAGTGTAAGTGCAGGTGAGTGCGAGTGAGTGCCTGTGAGTGTGAGTGCCTGTGAGTGTGAGTGGAGGTGAGTGCGAGTGCGAGTGAGTGCCAGTGAGTGTGAGTGCAGGTGAGTGCGAGTGCAAGTGAGTGCCTGTGAGTGTGAGTGCAGGTGAGTGCGAGTGAGTGTCAGTGAGTGTGAGAGCAGGTGAGTGCGAGTGAGTGCCAGTGAGTGTGAGTGCAGGTGAGTGCGAGTGCGAGTGAGTGCCAGTGAGTGCGAGTGCAGGTGAGTGCGAGTGAGTGTCAGTGAGTGTGAGAGCAGGTGAGTGCGAGTGAGTGCCAGTGAGTGTAAGTGCAGGTGAGTGCGAGTGAGTGCCTGTGAGTGTGAGTGCCAGTGAGTGTGAGTGGAGGTGAGTGCGAGTGAGTGCCAGTGAGTGTGAGTGCAGGTGAGTGCGAGTGCAAGTGAGTGCCTGTGAGTGTGAGTGGAGGTGAGTGCGAGTGCGAATGAGTGTCAGTGAGTGTGAGTGCAGGTGAGTGCGAGTGCGACTGAGTGCCTGTGAGTGTAGGTGAGTGCGAGTGAGTGCCAGTGAGTGTGAGTACAAGCGAGTGCGAGTGAGGGTCAGTGAGTGTGAGTGGAGGTGAGTGGAGGTGAGTGTAAGTGAGTGCGAGTGCCAGTGAGTGTGAGTGGAAGTGAGTGCGAGTGAGTGCCGGTGAGTGGTAGTATCTGCACCGGCTTTTGACGTCAATCAGAACCTTCCCATGCATAAGAAAGAGCAACGAAAAGCCCTGCTCCTGCTATACAGGGACTGCTTCTCGTCGTCATCAAAAATTCGACAAACCCCTGTCGCCAAGCACCGCATCATAACTGACGAATATGCCCGCCCACTCCGTGAGAGCCCGTACCGAGTCTCGGCGCGTGAACGCGAGGCCATAAGGCAACAAGTCGACTAAATGCTACGCGACGACATCATCCAGCCGTCAAAGAGTCCGTGGGCGTCCCCCGTGGTGTTAGTGAAGAAGGGTGGAACCTTACGTTTCTGTGTCGATTATCGTCGCCTCAACAAAATCACGAAGAAGGATGTATACCCTCTCCCACGGATTGACGATGCCTTGGATCGCCTCTACAACGCAAAGTATTTTTCGTCGATGGACCTCAAAACCGGCTACTGGCAAATCGAAGTCAACGAGAGCGACCGGGAGAACACCTTTATAACACCAGACGAGTTCGAGTTCAAGGTCATGCCGTTTGGTCTTTGCTCGGCGCCTGCCACTTTCCAACGCGTCATGGATACAGTACTGGCAGGCTTGAAGTGGCAGACTTGCCTCGTCTATTTGGACGACGTCGTTGTGTTTGCCTCAAGCTTCGAGGAACACCTCCGGCGCCTTGAAACAGTTCTTCAAGCAATCAAGACCTCCGGACTCACGTTGAGGCCAGAAAAGTGCCGCTTCGCGTACGAGGAGCTCTTGTTCTTGGGTCAGGTTATAAACAAATCTGGAGTGTGCCCTGACCCACAGAAAACAGCGGCCATCACTGACTTTCCTCCGCCCGCCGACAAGATTTCTTGGACTTTGCGCCTATTACAGGCTCTTCGTCAAAGACTTTTACGTCAGCGGCTCGTCGTTAACGAGCCGCTGACGTACCTCACGAAGGCCGATGACGAGTTCAAGTGGGAGACGCCGCAAGTCGAAGCATTTGAAGAACTGAAGCGATGCCTGCAATTACCTCCAATACTTGCGCATTTCGCCGAAAACGCCGATACCGAAGTGCACACCGACGCAAGCAGCGTAGGACTCGGCGCCGTGCTTGTGCAGAGGACTGACGGACTAGAAAGGGTTGTAAGTTACGCTAGCCGGTCGCTATCGAAGGCGGAAGCAAATGATTCCATAACAGAAAAGGAGTGCCTCGCCATCATCTGGGCTACATCAATGTTTCGCCCCTACCTCTATGACAGGCCCTTCAAAGTTGTGAGCGACCACCACGCCTTGTGTTGGCTAGCTAACTTGAAGGATCCTTCAGGTCGTCTCGCACGATGGAGTCTGAGACTTCAAGCATTCGACATCACCGTCGTTTACAAGTCCGGGCGAAATCACTCAGACGCCGACTGCTTGTCTCGCGCCCCCGTCGAACCGCCGCCACAGGACGACCAGGATGACGATACTTTCTTGGGACCCATCAGTGCCGACGAATTCGCCGAAAAACAGCGAGCCGACCCGGAACTAAGAAGCCTTGTAGACTACCTGGAAGGCAAGACCGTCATTGTGCCCAAGATGTTCAGGCGAGGATTGGCGTCGTTTTTCTTGCAAATCGACATTATTTTAAAGACAAACTTCTCGCCTCTTCGAGCCAACTACCTCCTCGTTGTACCCTCAGCATTGCGTCCAGAGGTTCTGCAAGCTCTCCATGACGACCCAGCGGCTGGACACCTTGGTTTTTCCCGCAGGCTCGCGAGGATACATGAAATATCCTACTAGCCTCGCCTCTGGGCCGACGTCGCCCATTACGTAAGGACATGCCGAGACTGTCAGCGACGGAAAACACCGCCTACAAGGCCAGCCGGACTTCTACAGCCGATCTAACCACCTCGCCGGCCGTTCCAGCAGATCGGGATGGACTTTTAGGGCGTTTTCCAACGTCGACGTCCGGGAATAAATGGATCGTCGTAGCTACGGACTACCTCACCCGCTACGCCGAAACAAAAGCCTTGCCCAAAGGCAGTGCCGCCGAGGTAGCCCGATTCTTCGTTGAGAACATCCTCCTGCGTCACGGTGCCCCAGAAGTCCTCATCACCGACAGAGGTACGGCCTTTTCGGCAGAACTAACTCAAGCCATCCTGCGATACAGCCAGACAAGCCATCGACGGACCACCGCCTACAACCCGCAGACGAATGGCCTCACCGAACGCCTAAATAAGACCATCGCCGACATGCTGGCAATGTACGTCGACGTCGAACACAAGACGTGGGATGCCATCCTTCCGTACGTGACCTTCGCATACAACACAGCCGTGCAAGAAACGCCGCACATGGCACCGTTCAACCTGGTCTACGGAAGGAACCTGGCAACGACGCTTGACGCCATGCTACCGGATGTCACCGACGAAGAAAATGTCGACGTTGCCACCTATTTGCAGCGTGCCGAAGAAGGTCGACAGCTTGCGCATCAAGAACCAGCAGAGGACCGACAGCCGACACTACAATCTTCGACGACGCTACGTCGAGTACCAGCCCGGCGACCGTGTTTGGGTCTGGACTCCGATACGGCAACGAGGACTTAGCCAGAAACTGTTACGTCGTTATTTTGGACCATATAAGATCGTTCGACGTATTGGCGCACTGGACCATGAGGTCGTGCCAGACGGCATTTCGCAATCGCATGTCGCAACCAGACGGCATTTCGCGCACGACTTCAGGTCGTGCGCGACGCCGCGCACGACCTGAAGTCATCCACGTGGTGTGTCTTAAACCTTTCTACGCCCGCTGACGAGTTTAGGTACTTTCTTACTTTCTTATTTTCTTTTATTCATTACGCGTCGTTTTGTTTTCACTTTCGCGTTGGTTCGTAGCATCGGGACGATGCTTTTTAAGGGGAAGGTATTGACACGTATACATGTTTATCTTTCACCGGTGGCCGATTTCCACCGGCTAACAAAGGTTAAACGTTATCGCTCGGCGCAGCGCGCGCCTGTGTCGGAAGTTTCTAGAACATTATCGATGCTTCTTTCCGTTGCCTGTTTTCACCGACGCTTATGTTATCTGATTGTATGACCGAAGCAAATTGTCTAGAACTTTCTGGCAGACACGCGGGCACCAGGGAATAGTCTGGAACATTCGATGACTCATGTATAAAAGCCAACGCGTTTCGCCGCTGATCAGATTTTTGACGATCGCCGACTGTGTTCGCCGTTATCCTTGTGCTTTGAGTGTAGCTTGCTTTTGTGGGCACAGGTTCGCTCAATAAACAATCAGTTTCGTCATACACAGTTTTACGACTGTTTCTTCAGCGTCACTACTACGTGACAATATCAAACTGCATTAGGCGATCCGTGTGGGCATACACCAGTATACCCAGAACGGGCTTGGTAATCTTCCAGAGTTGTGAGTTTCATTTGTCTCTTTGAGCCCTTTTCCACTTCTGCATAGCCGCCCCATACGTGAGCGTTTAAGACACAAGCGTTTAGGAGACAGGAAGAGAGCGGTGTGGATCAGAGAACAAACAGGGATAGCTGATATTCTAGTTGACCTTAAGCGGATAAAATGGAGCTGGGCAGGCCATGTAATGCGTAGGATATGGATAACCGGTGGACTATTAGAGTTACAGAATGGATACCAAGAGAAAGGAAGCACAGTCGAGGACGGCAGCAAACTAGGTGGGGTGATGAAGTTAGGAAATTTGCAGGGGCAAGTTGGAATCAGCTAGCGTAAGACAGGGGTAATTGGAGATCGCAGGGAGAGGCCTTCGTCCTGCAGTGGACATAAATATGGGCTGATGATGATGATGACGTGACTTGTAGCAATATCTACATTGTTTTCGTTGCAATGACGGTGACGCTTTTCTTTGCAGGGTTACCACAAGCCGAAGGCCTTTATCTGCACTCAAGGTGAGATTTGTGATAATACGCACTTGCTGAAATACTTGAAATGATTTACCCGTCAAAGGACCAATTGTTACCAGAATTTTAGCCAAGGTAAACAACGAGGAGGAGGAGGAGGAAAAAGAAGAAAGGAAAGGCAGGGAGGTCAACCAGACGCAAGTCCGGTTTGCTACCCTACACGGGGGAAGGGGATTAAAGGGATGAAAAGAAAGGAGAGAGAGAGGGAAGAAAGCACTCGCAGTATGAACATGTGCAGTTGTCCAACACTTCACAGTCGGTCACTGAGGCCAGTCGACTTCATGAATTTTAACAATGCCCGCGTCGCTTTGTGAGCCTGCGACGCGTGGGGCCACGGTCCAAGAATCTTTGTCTCTGAAAACGGTCTCCTGTCTAGTTTGTTTAACACACTCCTGAGAATGTCGCGTTCGGTCTCATAAAGATGACAAAAACACAACACGTGTTCCACCGTCTCCTCACAGTTGCACGAGTCACAGATTGGTGTGTCGGGCATGCCCTGAAGGAATGAGTACGCTTTCGTAAAAGCCACCCCTAACCACAGGCGGCTAAGTAAAGTTGCATCACGGCGGGGTAAGTTCGGTGTAATTTGTAGCCTCAGTGTAGAATCCAGCCGGTGGAGATGACAGTTCGTGCAAATCGGGCTGCTCCATGATGTTTCTGTCTCGGTTTGAGCGAGTAAACGAAGACCCCTCGCTGCGTCTGTCCTTGATAAGGGTATAGGAACAGTTAGGGTTTCCTTATGGGCTGACCGGGCGGCATCATCAGCAAGGTCATTATCGACGATGCCACAGTGCCCCGCAGCCATTGAAAGATGATGTCATGTCCGTTCATGAGGGCTCGATGGAGAACCTCTCTGGTCTCAAACACCAGTTGTTCATGTGTCTTGCGTCATAATTCTGACTGCAGACTCTGAAGGGCTGCCTTGAAGTCACAAAAAATGACCCACTTTCGAGGTGATGTTTCTGCGATGTAATTAACAGCAGCACGTAGGGCGGCAAGTTCTGTTGCCGTAGAAGTCGTTATGTGGGACACTTTGAACTTGCTTGTGACTCATCCAGGTCGGGATGATAAAAGCGCCTGTGGAGCTGGTGGCTGAGACAGATCCATCGGTGTAAACCTGCGTTTTTAATTCATATGCATCATTAAGCAATGACAATGTCAACTGTCGTAGAGCTACCGTGAAATGACGGAGCTTTTTCGTAATTCCCGGAATCGTGAGGTGTACTTGTGGCTGTCGTAGACACCACGGGGGTGACAGTGATCTTGCTGCTGGTGTAAATCCCGATGGAAGGCAGCCTCGATGTGTCGCAACAAGTTTCGAAAACGTGGCCTGAGGTCTTTGTGCCGGCAAAGCAGCAGTGTGATGACTACGTACGCGATACAGGTGTCGAATTTGTGCTCTGAGGTTGTCAACCATAATGTATGTTGTAATCAAGTAGTCTCTAGCAATCACGATTGTTGCATGAGTCGAGGCGCATCGTGGAAGTCCAAGACATGTCCGCAGAGCCTGGCCTTGCAAACTTTGGAGGGTACGAATATTTGTTTTGCATGTGTTCGCTAAAACCGGCAAGCTGTATCGACGAGAAGGTCCTTCTATGTGCAGACCGAAAATGGCCCCTCTGCCAACTATTATACCTACGGCGGCGTCCCACAGGGCGCGGTATTGAGCCCTATTCTCTTTAACCTAGCTATGATGGGCCTTGCTGAACTATTACCCAAGACAATACACGTGTCGATCTACGCCGACGATATTTGTCTTTGGTCTTCTGCAGTGACTCGTCTTCAAGTGCGCGCAAGAATTCAGCGGGCAGCCACCCTAACTTGTTCGTATCTCACAAAACGAGGCAACTTGCCAGGACAATAGGGCGATATGATGTCAGGTCTAAAGACGACTTGCCTGGTTTTAGTAGCGGTACAAGCCGACTTATTTTCCATTGCTGAGGAACAATTCCGTCATGCCATGAGCGGTTGTAGTAATTCAACAGCTCTTGCCTGGCCTCTCGTCCAAAACCGATACAGAAAACAACGAGAAATAAATAAAAGGGAGGCAGCTAAATGACAAAGCACTACCATTTGAACCGTATGTATAAGCAGGCAAATGTATGCTTACAGAACAAAGGGGCTCGATTTTAGACCACTAGGTGCCCGTTCCTGCGTTTAGCGTCGGCATTATCCCTCGGCGTAACCGAGCACTGCGGAGAATGAAAGGGAGAACGCGGGCAATGAAAGATGGCGACAGGAGGAGGAAAGCGGCGGAGGGGGGTACAGCGGAACCAGAGCAGGAGGGGATGGCGTGAGAATAGTGCCGCGCGGCGACTATTACGAGATGGCGCCAGAGTAGCGCGCTGTCGTCTTTTCACCAATGACATGCGGCGAGCGCTTCCAACGATGACATGTATGGGCGCTGCATGGTCTGTCTGCTATAATTTATGTGAATGGTGCCTGTCGTGATCTCCCTATTAGCGAGGCACTCGTGCCACACTTCGTTCCGTTTGTAATGTGCCGCACGAGATACGCTAGCCAATATATCGTGAAATGAAAACACGTATAGAGCTGCGCTCTAATTTCGCATGCTGGCTGGCTGGGTGACAGTAACTCTAAAGTCATCATTATGGATTCGCCAATAGCGTGCCGTAACAACGAAGAAGGGTACACCTCACTCCTAGCATACAGAATAACTGCGCAACTGCATGAGGTACGCGGACCCTCACCCAAAACATTGTATGGGCATCGGGCCATCAGGGATTGCGGGGAAATGAGGCTACAGCGCTCATTTCCATGTTTCCTACCTCAATCCCAATGGACGGGGACGGTCACCTCCGGTACAGGGAAATTCTGGAATATTATAAGGATAGTCATTGCCGCTATCCTCCCCCGGCAAGGGGGTTGAAGAAAGCGGACGAGACTCCAAACCAATACGATATGTCCTGCAATAATGAAACATTTCGACCGTACGGCCACAGGACGGTGCCAGCACTGTGGGGAGGTAGCGGACGCTTACCATATGTCAAAACAACACAGCCCGCACCCAAACCCTACCCGAGAGAACTGGGAGACTACCCTCCTCGGCTGCTCAGACCGTCAGGCCCAGCAGGCCTTGGTCCAGAGAGCCAGGACGGCGGCTTCAACCAATGGGGTCCCGGAATAGGGACTCCAGCTAGTATGTAGGGTCCTCTAGTTAGGTCACATACCTCTCCTTTTGACAATAAATACTTTTCACTACCACCACCTTATATGAAAACGAAGCGCTGGCGTGGACCGACTGCGCATGCACTACTTCGGCTACGCCGCCGCTAGAGCTTGCGCTCCGCGCGAGCCACGCTTTCCCGTGTGCACGCTTTCTTTCTGAACAACCGGTGGAAGAAATGCTTCGTCTGGCGCTGCTGCTATGCGAGCAGCCAGAGCAGAGGCTCGGCGCCGCCGCCGAGAGGACCCTGTGGTTCAGAATCATTTTTTGCCACAATATATCGCGAATTCAAAACAGCTGCGCTCAAAACTCGTATTAAGGAGTATCCTAATCGTAGGCAACAACCGCATGAAGGGCCAACAGTCAATGAAAACAAGAATGGTCAAAGAAATGTTTAAAGATTCCGCTTTGGAAATAATAAAAAAGAGTAAATTGCTGCAGCGTTGAAAAGAATGCCAGTTTTAAACAAGTGTTGGATCAGACAGGAACGAGAAGGGAGCTCACATATTGTATTTAATTACATTACTTATTCGCATATACTAGAAAAGAGAGGTGTAACATGGGTAACTAAAGATAATAGCAGTGGTAGAACAACGGATGTCGCGTCGTGAGGGCTTGACAAAGACAAGTCGGAGCATTGGCTCCGAGGACATTCTCTGTTCAACCATTGTAAATCACTTCAAGCCTCCATCTTCCTGTCAGACTCTGGTTTTATTATTCATATAACACGCTGTCGTAACAAGATAACATACTGACAAAACTAATACGTTATATTTCACTCCAGGAGTGAGTGAGTGAGTGAAACAACTTTATTGATGATCCGGCATAAAGGGGGGAAGGGGTGGGGAATTAAAGCGAGACACTAGCGTGCTCGAACGTCCCGGAGCAGCAACCCACTCGCGTTAAACCCGTGGGGGCGCCGCTTTCGGCCGCTGGCGTTCCAGGAGAAAAAGTCTAGATTATAGTCTTCTGAACTTGCATGTTAACAGCAAGCCCATTGAGCGAGTTTCCACGTTTAAGCACTTGGGTGTAGTAATGGATGAAAACTTGCATTGGAAAGAACAGGGTAATACTATATATAAAAAGCTCGCTTTTGCATGTTTTACGCTCATTAAAGCCAGAGGTTATTTCCAATATAACGTGCTTCGATCTTTATATTTTTCTTATTTCACTTACAACTCAGTTGTGGTAGCAAAATATGGGGCTTTCTTTGCATAACGTACATTGCACCGCTTGTACGGTTACAAAAACGCGCCTTGAGAATTATAACATTTTCGTCTTCTTAGTTCCCAAGCGCCAAATTATTTGCGAATAATCGGATATTATGCCTTTCATGTCACAACGAAATTATCAAACTACGGTTTTGGTGAATGCTACAATCAACACTAAATTTGCATTACCCTGGAGTTTGTTTTGCTTACCAACCCGTAGCACAACACACGCAGCCAACGCAAAATTTAATCTCCCTACAAGCAGGAACATATAGGGCGAAATATTAATTCATTGCATTGGTGCTAAACTGTGGAACTCCATTTAACTCGAAATTAAACTTGCACTCAACTTTTCTTATTTAGTATATTTCTTTAAGCCAATCATGTAGCAACTGAACTTGTACTCGGAATGCTTAGTTTACGTCCTCCGTACCCTATTTATAACATGTTAATATGCCACTTTGTAGTTTTCTTTGCATGTTTCACATTGTCTTGTCAGTCATTTCTTTAGTTTTTTTTTTCTTCAGGCATATGCCACGATTTTGTATTATCAGCTACATGGACACTCTAAGCGAATTTATGCTGTCGCCGTCATGTTCCTTTTAAAGTCCACGGGCGATAATGCCTTCGCCACGCGCCGTACGCTGTACGTGCGAGTGAATGCATGCGACGCTGAGCCGGCAATCGCGGCTCACGCACACAAGGGCGGGAAGCTGGAAGGAAGCGCGCAGTCTTCCAGTCACGCTCCGGAGGGAGGCGGAGGGGCCGCGCCCTACCGCCGGGCCGGCATGCTCCTAGGGGAGGGTGGGCAGGTGGAGGGGCCGCGCTTAACTGAGACCACGTGGTGAGTGAGTGAGTGAATAAACTTTTATTGGGTCCAGCAAAACGCGATAAAACGCGCACCCGGCTAATCCCACGAAGGGACCGACAGGTCTAGCCTGCCGGCCTGATCACGGGCGCGCTGGACGGCCAGGATTTGGTCTTCAGAGAGGGGACTTCGCAGGAGCGCGTCCCACTCTTCCTTGGTGAACTTCGGGCCCCTTGACCCGCACTCCCAGAGCAAGTGAGCCAAAGCCTCACCACAGGCCGCGCAAGAACAATTCGGATAAATGTTAGGATATATGCTGTTAAGGGACAATGGATTTGGCTGGGCGTTAGTTTCCAGGAGTCTGAGCGTGACCGCCTGCGGCCTGCTTAGCTTAGAATGAGGCGGCGGGAAGACCCTTCTCGCTAAGTAAACGAATTTAGTGACTTCATTGTGCGTGATAGGCGAGTCCCTGTGGTCGGGGGGAGAGTCGTCCGAAGGGAGGGCAGCGCGGTCGGTAAAGCCATGCGCAGCCTCGTGGGCAGACTCGTTGAGGTTCAAAGGAACCCCCTCGACCGCCCCGACGTGGGCAGGGAACCAAAAGATGGAGTGTGTGGAACTGTCGCCTTGTTTGGCGCATTTCAGAATTTGAACTACCTGCCGGGCTACCCGACCTTTCTGGAATGCCCTGACGGCCACTTTCGAATCGACGTCAGACTCTGGAGTTTTGCAAGACGCGTAGCGCCACCTGCCGGTGCGAAGGGGTAAAAATTGAGTAGTGCAAAGTCCGACTCCCTTGCTAAGTTGAATAAGCAGCTAGCGAGGGCACAACAACGATTTAACTTAATTTCGGTTCGTATTGCGAATGTTTTGCGCATTTAACACCCAGAATGAGGGCTATGAATTGC
The DNA here is from genome assembly GCF_013339745.2 of Dermacentor silvarum. Classification (NCBI taxonomy): domain Eukaryota; kingdom Metazoa; phylum Arthropoda; class Arachnida; order Ixodida; family Ixodidae; genus Dermacentor; species Dermacentor silvarum. The sequence goes on along the minus strand of NC_051164.1, from coordinate 6,067,712 downwards.
TCCGCTAGTCGGACGCGCCGCCGAACTGCCATAAAGTTCTTGTTGGCTCACTCGTCAGAAGTTGGTTCTTTATTATTGCGATAGCAATTATATGGACACTTCAGCCGGATTTCTGCCGTCGTCGTCGCCGCCGTCGTCGCCGCCGTCGTCGTCGCCGTGAGGTTCCCTATAGATAAAATCTTCGCCGCGCGCCGTATGCCCGAGCGGAAGCGTGCGGGGACGCGCGCTATCACGGAGAGCGAACGCACTCAATCACCCACGCGCAAGAAAGGAAGCGGGAAGCCAACGCCGGAGGGAGCGCGGAGGGGGGGTGGGGGGCACTTCTACTCTGCCAACAACCGCGCTCGTTCTTCGCTCGCCCGCACAGTCTCTTATCACCACACGGCTCTGACCTTTATGCGCCGTGCATTCGCCGCTCAGTTTCCGTTGAAGCGATAGACCGCACGTACCTTCGCCCGCTGCAGCGTATGGGCTTGCTGCCAGAGTTTTGACGGTCGTTGTCTGCAGTCATTCAGTGTGATCTATTCATGTTTGTTTGTGCGCGCTCACACCACGCTTGTTCATTCAGTTAGTAATAGTCGGGCCACATTTTCCAACGCACGCTACACATGCAATGCTGCCCAGATCGGCAGTGCAGCACCACAGGTGTGTCCCTTCGCACGCGCTGCCCACGCTAAGCGCTTCTCATCAACACCACCGTTTCACACGCGCCTTCTCGTGGTCATCGAGTCTCTCTTCATGTCGGTCTACTTACGCCGCAGCACACCTGCTTACTTAATCAGCTCATGTTTACTACAATTCATATTGCTACCAAAGCCGCTCACCTTACTTCGTATGACATTGCTGTGTTGCTATCGCATTCATTGCTTCGCCCTTAGGGCGAAACTGTGACATTTTTTTCTATGACGATGGCGAGCACGACGGCAACCGCGACAGCTCCGCGCGCTACGAAGAAACGCCGCAATCGACGTTACTGTTGCGTTGTAAATTGCCATGAGCGTGAAGGACTGAATAACAACGTTCATTTTTACCGATTTCCATCCCGGTCGTATGAAGGAGAAAGGCGAGAGCGCTGGATACGGGCCGTTCGCGTGTTGGGTAAGCGAATTACTCGCATTCTCCACAACACAGCCGCTCACATGAGAAAGTGTGATAATGTTGTTCTGCTGTAATTGTGTTGCGTAGCCCTGACGGGGGACTATGGCAACCAAGCGAAAACTGAAGAATCTGCAGCCGCCCCTTCGTTGGCAACAGAATAAACAAAGTTGTGAAACATCCTGCGTATGTGCCATCGATATTTCTACCTGTTTACACACGTCCGCCTCCACTTGACTCAGCAAGTGGAACGGGGAGATTTGGCAGGTCAGTTTAACCAAACATTTTGGTTCCTTTATGAATTCAAAATCGTGTTCTAAGGCATTGTGGTATCGGGAGCTCAATTCTAGTTTCGGCTTTTCCGATACAACAAGCACGTTTCGCAGAGCACTGAGCCCTCTTGACTGCGTTTTTCTTTTTTTTTTTTGTAATCTGAGCAATAAAGTTGCTGTGGGAGCACTGGATGAGTAATTGCGAAGTAACGCATGTGTGTAGAAAAAAAATGTCGCGTTTATTTACATTCATTTGTGCGCGTGTGTTGTTTTAAGCGTCTGCGATATATTCAAGCGGTGCTGTAGCTCCCGCGAGACAGAAAGATGCTTCGCGCAGGCACTGTACGAAGCTTACTTTCGTTATGTTCGCAGGCTGTTTGCTGCCTAGCTTGGAAAACGTTTTCTGTTTGCTGCCCGAAAAAGGCTTTGGAAGAATTTATTCTCTGTAAATAATTACGACATTAAACATTACGATAAAATGCTTAACCCTTTGAGGGTAAAGCGACGAGAAAATCGTTTGTGTTGTAAAATACACAATGTTTATTCATGAATAAGAAGATAAGCGCACTGAAAAATGGTGTGCACGTCTGGAAACCGAAACAAGTGAGAAGCCTTCGTCTTATCGCCAACAAGGTGCCATAGAGCTTTTGTGGTCTCCAAAAAAGGAAACGGAAAAACGGCAGCATCGTTTGTTTATATACATGGCTTCCACGTGACGTCACGTCCGCCCGCGCATCTGCGTCCGCGCCATGCCGGAGCACCGCGCGCGCCGCCTTCGCATCTGATCGCGTGCGCGTCTGCGGTCTCACTGTGTTTTCTAAGCGGATTTCACCGCTCCTCGCGAGAAATGCCACCCGTTTACAGTAGGCCTGCGTTTAACGAGGCATTTTACGCAGGACTGATCGGTTCGGCGCGTGCACGATATCAAGAAAAAGTGAAACTGTGCGACGATGTGGACCCGTACACGTTGCGACTGAGTGCGGATACGACGATGGACGTTACCGCTTTCCCCGAGGTCTCGCATGAATGCATTGTAAACTGCCTAGTTTACAATGCGTCCGTGCTTCGCGACACTGGAGGAAATGAAGGCTTATAAATCGCTTGAATCCCCACAACTACTTCACAAGCGGTTGGGTGAAAACACTGTCGGCGAAGCGGCTGCAAGGAGAAAAGGTGCTCCTACTAGGAGATGTAGGCTGCAGCCTCCGTTTTCCATGCCGCATTTTGTTTATAACATTCAGAGGCATTCCCTGGTTAGTCAGTGGTGCGTGCAGGAGACACGCAAGATTGGACCTTGGTGCAGAGAAGAAACGAACTGATACTGTCTATTTGACAATCACGCAAAAGCGGAGTTTATGTGCTAGGGTCTGAAAATTTTCAAACAGGATATGCAGCTTGCGCGAGTGTTTTGTGGCTGGGAGAATGATGTGCGTACTTTCCATGCTTTATTTGGATCGATATTTCTGCATTGTTTACATGTATGTTTTGATTTCAACAGTTTTCAACGGGCTGTCTGTGAATGTGCGGTCGTCGTCACCGTCGTCGTAGCGGTTTTCGGGTGGCGTTGCGCCGACTCCAAAAGCTCTTGCCGGTGCAGCGGTCACCGCGTCGACCTCGGGAGTCGTTCGTTTAAACCATCGCCTTGCAGCACGCTCGTAGCGCGCAGTGCCTTCATTATTTGCTTTGTAGCCTAGCAAAAGCGCTGGCGCCCAGTCCGGGTTCGTTTCTTCACAGAGCTTGGACGGTCTTCCTACAAATGCAAACAAATGTGATTCTAGTGCAGCGTTAAGTGCGCATTATGTAATATTGCGCAGGCTTAGCTGTTACGAAGTGGGCGCCGCACACTCGAATGTTTGGGAGATCGCCCTTGAGATCAGCACGCTTGATACGCGCAAGCCACAGGCTGCGCCGCTTCGAGCCAAGTGCTTTCGTTCGTTCGTATTGCCATTCCACAACCTCCGGAGGCCGAAAAAGGTCCATGTTTGCCGACTCCTTCCTCGAGCTGCTTTTACTGCGGTTGCAACACCCAACAACTGCGCAAATAGCCATTGCAAAACAGTGCCATTCGCATACGACTAACAGCGTGGTGCCATATGGTGGTGCTCCGGGTGCTCCGGTATGGCGGAAACCTAACCCAGCATTGGCGGAAGTGACGTCAGTGCAAGCCATGTATACGTGCCTGCCCGGGAACAGATGTAATCGCGCCGCAGTGAGCGATAAACAATAGAATAACAAGTGGTCAGCCTTTGAGAGATTTGAAACCAGATAGCCATCAATTTAGCGCGTGCAACAACTAGCGAATACTAACACGTGTCCAAACGAATAAATGCCAAAATATCGTTCGCGACAACCTTTAGGTTTGTTTTGTCTTCAGTTGTACCCCGCGAAAGCGGACACGCACGTATCTCCATTTGCAGTAAATACAAACGGAAGACAACCGTGAAGAAAACATTAGAAGATGTGCGATAACACGCTCGAACGCCCAGGAAGCGAGAGCTGAAGCGAGAACGCAACTGAAAAGGCGAAGGTCGCCAGGGCCATTCGCTCCTGATAAAGCGAGCTTTGTACCACTGACCGTAAGCTACATAGCTAACTGACTTAATCATATATGTACTTCATCGCTTTCACATTATGTACGTACCCAAATTTAACACATTTAGGCGCTAGAGAACGGACGTCGAAGTGCTTGCCTCGAACTCGACGTCGTACGATGCTCGCTTTACTTGCGAGTTGCAGCGCGCCGAAATAACACCTGAAACTTCTTTTACATTGTACACGTACTTCGCTCTGCTCCTTTTCCCAAGCGTGGATGGGCGGAAGAAGCTTTCCAGGTCCTTGATTTTTAGGAAACCGTGCCTCAACACAACCGAAAGAGGGGGCTCCAGTGTGGCCTATGCAGCTTCGCTTGCCGACAGCTCTCTTTGCACTACTCAGTTTGCGCCAAGGCTGCGATGGGGGCGCTGGTGGCGGGTTTTTCCGCAGCACCGCCTGGGCAGAGTCTGAAGTCTATACACCCTGTCTCTCCGACCGTCTTGCACGGCGAGTGCAATGGCCGCCTGCTCGGCCACCTCGGGGTCTGTCGTCCGAACCGAGGCACAGTTGATGACTTTGCCCAACGTGTCCACGACGGAAACCGCAAAAGCCTTGCCGTTTCGGTCGAAGCGGGTCTCGAGCACGTAATGGTCGCTACCAAACTCAATTGCGGTGTTACACCACTCGGCTCCCGCGACGTTCTTCACGAACGCCAGATCGGGGGTGGTGTCCCGGCTCACCGAGTTGCCGATGCGGGTCAGGAACGCCTTGTCCGCGATGAGCGTGAGGTCCATTTCGTTGGCGTTCTGCCACAGACCCCGGCCCTTGCTCGTGTCGTAGATGTAGCACCATAGTCCGTACGGGGCTTCTTAAATATCGTCTTGAACTGCTCTCGGGAGTCCCTGGGATTGCTGTAGATGTTGAGTATAAACACGCTGTTTCTCCGCTAGTTGCGTTGTCTCGTGTTGAGCAGAACCTTCGCCATGACGTATTCGACCTTGGAACTCGCCAGCTTCAAGTCGTGAGACAAGTGCGTAAGCTTCTTGTCAACTAACGTGCATACTCCCCGACCACCGGCTTGACCGGAGACGGCCCGATAACCGGGAAGGGATGCAGTGGACACTAGGGTTTCCTGTAATGCTATTACCTGTCGTTTGTTATCTAGCGATCTAAAATACTGCTGCACTAAAGCCCTCTTATTGGAGTATCCCCTGCAGTTCTATTGCCAAATTCTGAACGCTTCTTTCGAACTATCCATGATTAGATACGTTTTCCGTACTACCTAGTGTAACCATGCAAAGCCGCGCGTAAAAAGTGCTCCCCAGTCTGATGCGTCGATGTGCTCGTAGCCCTGATTACAGTCGACGACGCGTTCGGAACAACGACCTGCATCGGAGCTGTGGGACCTAGTACTTGGGATCACCAGAGGCTCGAGAGCGTCGATGCGATCGGCCAGCGCGCCTAGGCCACTCTTCGGGTCTCCTAGGGCGACCTGCACCTGTGCTGAGCCTTGATGGTCGCACGCTCGTAGTGAGCGTGGCCAACATGCCCTTGATCTCATTAGTTTGCGAAACTGATTCTTCCTTACTGGAAACTGCCCCGCGCTTGGAGGCCCCGGACGAGTCACTGACCGGAACCGGTGGTGGGGGCCGACGCTTTGACCAGAGCACTCTGACTGATTACCAAATTCTTAATCTCCGTCATTTCGCTAGCCATCTTTCACACCATTTCTTTTAAGTCCACGTTTTTATTCTGAAGGCGCGCTATCTCGGCGTCCCTAGCTTGCTCTGGGAGCGGGTCGCGTGGGCCCCGGAAGGGTCCCGCTTCGCCGCCGCCACGAACCCTATCGGCCCAGGATAGGGTCGACTTCCTCTTCATCTGCTGGCCGACGCTGGAACCGGACTGGGCCCTTGAGACGGAGTGGCTCCTGGAGCGGCGCCTGGATATGCCCCTGGATCCAGATCTGCCCCTGGACCTGGATGTCCCCCTGGACGGGGTGTGTGTGAGCGATTCTTAAAAATAGGAGAAGAAAAAAGTACAGCGCCGTAACTGCCTCTCGGGGGAGGGCACCTCAACAGCGCTGTACAGGGAAGGGGGTGAGAGAGATATAGTGACAGGATAGAGAAAAAGTGGAGGGGAGGGGGGGGGGGCAAAAAAAAGAAAGCTCCCTGGACGGGGACCTGGAACGCCCGGGGGTAACCGACGGAGAGGGGTTCCTGGATCTGGAGCTTCCGCGGGCCCCGGAGTGACCGGCGATCTCCGGGAGCTGTCGCTCGCCCTTGGCGAAGGCCGGAGACTTGCTTCTATTGGCTCGGGATCGCTCCCCGCGCCTGCGTCTGACGAGGTACGGCGTCTGGTCCCTTTTCTTGCACTCCTTGGCGGCGGTGAAGTGTCGGCCACCGCACAGCCTGCACTAGGGGTCGCACTTGTGTTGTTCTTTGTAATGTCCCTATATAAGAAAAGTACCGCCATCCTTTGATAAACGCCGCTTCTCTCTCTCCCGTATCTCCGATTGGACGATGATAGCGCGCGCTTTTCACTTCTTTATATTTTCTTTTTTTTTCCGCCTCAGAGCCATGTTGAAAGTCCTCTGCGCAGCCGCACTCGCCGGCGGCGGCAGCGGCGCGCGCCCGGCCTGAAAGCTTCAACGTGGACTTTCTAGGTGCGCCACCGTCGACTTGGCTTTCGCAAGCAAAAAGTAAAGAAAAAGTTGCAGTGGCTTAGCTCGGCTATGCCAGGATATACGTAGCGTTAGCAAAGGTTCAGCTGATTATTCTTAGCTTTCCTGGTTGTCTCCTACGCTCAACCGCTAATTGTCGGGCAACTACTTCGGGATCCGATGAGTCAAGCTTCTCCGTTCTTCTGCGCTGTTGAGCAGCATTTGCGCTCTCCTTCTCCATGGCTATACCACACTGGCAAACGCCAGTCAGAAGCGCAGCGGCTCCAGCGCAGTGTCAGACGGCGACTGCACAGCGAGCGCGCGCCGGCGCCAGTGCGTCTATCACGGCTACGACGTCACTCCTCTGGAATGCGCAGACCGGCGGCGGTGAGTCGCGCGCGGCGGCGGCGGAGTGCGCGAGAGGTGCCGGCTCCGGTGGCTCCGGTACAGTGTACTAGAAGGGGGCAGTGGGCTTACTCAGCGGCTCCTCTGACGCAGTCAGCGTCGCATCCAAGAGGTGGCGCCACTGGCAACTTCAATGGAAGCTTTGCTTGCAGAAGCTTTGATTTTCCTTGCGTTTCTGTCGGTTTCAGTTCGAAGCAGTTCACACTCTTATTTGTTTTTAATTTTGGCATACTTGACAGTCTTTACATATCTTTAGCAAGCACTATATTTGTTTAGGCCACATGATATTTGCCATAATAGTACCTTGTGGAAAAGCAAGACGGCAACTCTTGGTCAATTTGCTGCCTATCCTAACTCTAGACCTTTTGTGCAAAGAGGTCGTCGCTGACGGTTGTTGCTTAAGTGGAAGGGGCCTTCGAATTTTCCGGATTATCGGGCAATCGTAAAAAAAATTTGAAAACGGTTTCATGCCGTGTCGACCTAATGTAAAATTTTGTCAGACAGAAAACAGCGCGTGCATACTTTCCAGCTGGGCTCAAAAAAAAAAAAAGAAAAAAGTCAGGCATGCTGACCAGGTTTGTGTCTTTGCTTAGCCAAAATGAATATGTATATATGACTTAAATATTTTATTGTTCCACTTTAGTTGTTCCATGCTTCACAGTAGCCTTCTGCGTTTATTATTAACCATTATTACGGCGGCACACATTTGTTAAATCAAATCAGGTTTGTTTTTTCCATAAAGAAATGGAGGGAGGCCTGAACAAAAAGTGAAAACTAATTCACTTGACAAAGGCTCCGGCCTATGCTTATGTACAGTTATATAAGGGTAAGCAAAATGAAGTTACAAAACTATCTTTGAATTAAAGTTTATCTATCTATCTATCTTATGGATATGCTGGAAGTTGTTAAGAGTAAGCTTTAATTCCCTCGAAGTTGGCTGCAATGTGCACGCTCTTAGCCTCATAGATAAAATAATTAGCTTTTACATTGTCACATGTCTGCATTTTTATGTGAAAGGAATTAACTGTGACCAGGCAGGAAAGCGGCAGAGGGCCAAGCAGCTGAAGTTGAGCCGTTGTACTTGTACAATGGCTCGCTGTACTTCTTGCAAATAAAAGCTTTGTGTCAGGCCTGCAGGCCTGTTGCTGACACAAAGCTTTTATAGGTTCTTCGGGATTTGGAGGCGGAGTAAGGGAGCGTTGGGAAGGCCGGCGCTATTAGAGACTCGGAAGAAGCAACGGGTCTCTCTCGTAAACATCGTAACCACGGCGTTCGTCCTGTTGTCCTGGTGGAGGCTGCTCTCGATCCCTTGGTCCTCTACAACTTCGACTTTCCCTGGAGCTTCGTTCAGTCACCGCTTACCCCGCACCTCCACCACTTGCGGGACAGCTGTTCAACCTCGACGGTTTATTATGCAGGCCGCGCGCAGACGAAGAATGACGCTGGCCATGATGATGAGTATATACAGATGAAGAAGATGAAGGGGTAATATAATGCTCACAATATATATATTATGAAAGAAATGCCCACATGTTTAACAACAAAAATACTATTATTTTACTGAAGTTTCGGCCGGTGGTCCGGCCTTCATCTGAGTGAATGAGAATACGCAAGAAGTTTGTTCACAAAGTGCCGGAAAGTCACGTGGAAAGGACATATGGCTCCAAACAAAGTGTAACGGAAAAAAATATATAACATTAAAATTAAACAACTGAAACAAACGTTGTTTGGAAACGAGGGACTAACACATGGACAGACACAACACGTGGATGGCTGCGATGAGTCATGGACAAGTAGGCGTCCTCACCATCGAAGAAGCGGGGAAAAAAATTTCGATTCTATGGTGGAGGAAGGCGGAAAAAAGGGGAAAAAAACATGTGGGTGGCTGTGATGAGCCGCCCCTAAGGCAGCGCGTTCCCCACTCTCGAGGGACCACCATCGTTTAAGCTAAGAAGACGCCACTCTACTGCAGACATGCCGTGCGAAAGGGGCATGCGACACAATAGCAGCTCCAGGGTGAAAAAGAGAAAGGATATGCGGACGTGTCAGCACGAAGCAAGATGGTGTTAGTGTTATGTGTTAGTCCCTCGTTTCAAAACGTGTGTTTTAGTTGTTTATTTTTAATGTTATATATTTTTTTCCTTACAAAGGTTTGGACCGTAAAGAACATGGTTCTAGTCCATCTTTTTCATTTTTGACGCGACACCAACAGAACCAGCCTGCTTTTCTATCTATCTATCTATCTATCTATCTATCTATCTATCTATCTATCTATCTATCTATCTATCTATCTGTAATTATATACAGGGTGTTCATTTTTAAGTTTTACTGAATTTTTAGAAATCGCCTGTGCCAGGTAGCATAATTCTTATCATTGGGCTGGGTTATTCGATGAGGCGGATATTAGCAGCACGAGAAATTGAAACACATATTCAACTAGTTAACAAAAATTCAATAACTTCTTAGTTAATTACTTTACGACCCATATTGCGATTTACGAATTGTAGGCGGTGAGCTTGTCAGGCGTATCACTTGGAATGAATTTCCAGAATGACAGCAGTTTGGAGATATGCGCCATCAAACTCGTCTTAAGAATGCACTGTTGTTCCACTTACTTTTGTACCAAAATGCTGTTTTATGCATTGATGCACAAAAGCAACTGGAACGTCCATGCATTTCGTCCCACACATTGGGAAATAATATCTCGAAATTGGTGTCATCCTGGAAATTCATTTCAAGTGGATGTGTCTTGCAAACGCACCGGCTACAATTCGTAAATTGCAATGTACGTAAAGTATTTAACCAAGAAGTTCAGTAGTCAATTTTTGTTAATTAGTTGAATGTGTTTCTATTTCTCGTGCTACTAATGTCCGCCTATTCCAATAACCCAGCTGAACGATAAGAATTGTGCTACCTGCCACAGGCGATGTTTAAAAATTCCGTAAAGCTTAATTTCGACCAACCGGTATATATATATTGTTACGGTTGAGGCGTGTTTCTTTACAGATGATGAATGAAAGTCGAGGAAAAACAGTCCAGCACCGGTTTCGTTGTGTGCTCCGCGCCAAAAGATTCGTCGTCCTTCTCGTCCTCCTTTCGCCTCAACCAAGGCGTTACATTTCCCATTTCGCAGACGAAGCCCACCATGGGAGTGATAGAGTAATATCGCTTGAGGCGCGTAACATACGCAAGTTGAGTAGCGCTACAGCGGCGGCCTGGTGACCTTACCGGACGACCACATACGTTAAATCGCTAATGCGATTTAACAGTCAATGCGGTCAATGACTGAAGGGACCGGTATACTGAGCCAGGAATTTTTGGCATAACCCGCGTCTGCGCTGAGGGGTGCACAGCCGCACCAAGTCACCTTTTTCGAATGAAATTGAGTTGTGCCGGCGGTCATACCGCTTCTTGGAGCGATCTTGTGATGCCAGTGTGCGTAGACGGCCAATTTGTCGGGCTTCCTCAGCACGGCACAACGTTTTGGCAACTGAGTCCTCTGTATGTATGGAGTGTAAAGGGGAAAATGGTATCGAGACAGCTGCGCGGTGCCCGAGCGTAGAGCAGGTAGAAAGGTGTGAAGTCCATAGTTTCGTGCTTCGCGGTATTGTAGGCATAGGTAATAAATGGTAAGATGTCATCCCAGTTCCTGGGATTGGAGGATACATACATAGCCAGCATGTTGGTCAGGGTGCGGTTGGTACGTTCGACAAGGCCATTCGTCTGGGGATGATATGGTGTTGAGTGGCGGAACTGTGAAGTGCCGAGTCTAAGCAATTCTTTCACGGAGTCAGCGACGAATTGGCGACCACGGTCGCTGATGATTACGCGAGGCGGACCGTGACGAAGGATTACGTAGCGTAACAAGAAGGCAGCGACGCAAGTAGCTGTGGAGGAAGATATCGCAGCGGTTTCCACGTATCCAGTTAGGTGATCGACACAGACGATAACCCAGCGGTTGTTGTTCGAAGATCATGGAAACGGTCCTAGCAGGTCAATACCAACTTGCTCGAAAGGTGTAGTAGGTGGCGCTACAGGATGAAGAAGGCCTTGCGGAGCGCTTGTAGGTCGCTTGTGGCGCTGACACTTGCCGCAGCTCGACACGTTTAGTGGAATGTCGCATCTTAGGCCAGTAAAACCGCTCGTGTATTCAATGTAAGGTGCTAATGAATCTAATATGGCCTGATGTCGGATCATCAGGCATGACACGGATAATGTCACATTGAAGGCTTTGGGGAACAACCAGTAAATACAGTGCGCCACTTGCTGAATAATTTGTCTTGTATAACAGTCCATTGCGAAGGCAAAAGCGACCACTGGTGACTGCAGGCATCGACTTCAGGCATCGGCGAACAGGGGGTCCAAACATAAGTCATTGCGCTTTTCCCGCTGGAAGACGGTGACGTCAGGAAATGTGTTAGAGACAGCAGCAAAGCGGATGTCGAGGTTGTCCGCGTTATCTTCTGTTGTCGACAGAGGAAGGTGAGAAAGGGAGTCAGCGTCGGCATGACGTCTTCCACTTTTGTACGGCACAATGAAGTCAAATTCTTGCAGCCGCAATACCCAGCGTGCTTGACGACCGGAGGGTTCACGGAGGGTAACAAGCCAACACAAGGACTGATGGCCGGTTACAATTGTGAATGTACGCCCGTAGAGGTGGCAACGAAACTTCTGAACAGCAAAGACAGCTGCTAAGCATTCTTGCTCTGTCGCAGTGCAGTTTCGTTCAGCCTTGCTGAGAGAACGGCTCGCATAGGCAACCACATACTCTTCATTATGGTGCTAAACAAGCACTCCTCCGATGCCGATTCCGCTGGCCTCACTGTGCACTTCAGCAGGAGCAGACGGATCTAAGTGACGAAGAATGTGTTATGAAGTCAGCAGGAACTTGAGTTGAAAGAATGCCGCGTCGCATTTAGGTGTCCACTCATATGGGCTGTCTTTTCGCAAGAGACTTGTCAAAGGATAAACAATGTCCGCGAATCTGGGCACGAACCGTCGAAAGTAGGAGCATAAACCGAGGAAGTTGCGGAGTTCTTTTAGTGACTGAGGTGGTTTAAAGGCACTGACTACTTCTATTTTCCGGGGGTCTGGCCTGACACCATTTTTGTCAACCAGGTGACCAAGGACTAATGCTTGTCGTTCACCAAACCTGCACTTTTTGGAATTCAAAACCAAACCGGCCTTTTCGACGCAATCTAAAACGAGGTTTAAATGGGCGTTATGCCCTTTGAAAGTACGTCCAAAAATGACGTCATCTAGATAGCACAAACGTATCTCCCATTTTAGACCACGAGGAATTGAGTCCATAAATGTTTCAAAAGTAGCGGGGGCATTGCAAAGCCCAAACAGCATAACATTAAATTGAGATAGTCCATCAGGCATCACGAATGCAGTCTTCTCCTTGTCAGCAGGGTGCATAGGGATCTGCCAATACCCTGATCGTAGATCTAGTGAAGAAAAGTAGGAAGCCGAATGTAGAAAGTCGGTGACATCGTCTATCCGAGGTAGTGGATATGCATCTTTTTTTTTTGGTAAGGGCATTTAATCGTCTATAATCAATGCAAAACCTCCAAGAGCTGTCTTTCTTAACCAAAATAACAGGTGCTGCCCAAGGGCTGCACGATTCTTCAATGACGCCCTTCTGTAGCATATCCTGAACTTGTTCGGCAATAACTTTCCGCTCCGATGACGACACTCGATAAGGGTTTTGCCAGACCGGATGAGCATAACTCATATCGATCCTGTGCTGAGTTTGAGAACAGGGTAAAGATGGTGGCTTCTCTGTTTCGCAGAAGTCAAACATAGAAGCATGACTTTCCAAAAGCTCGACCAATCTTTGTCGCTCGTGTGACCGTAGGTTCTTACTAACCATGCTTAGAATCTGCGACTCGTAGGAGCAACTGCATTCGCAAACGGCCAAGCGTTCATGACCTTCTTCGTCGTTAACGGCAGCAATAGAATTTCCGATAGCACAATCAAAGACGGCGTGCTTCATTCCTTGAGGAAGTATAACAAGCACTGGAGAACAGTTAAGTGCCCATAAAAACGTGGCTCGGTTGCTAATCGATACAATGCAGCGAGGCACTAAGATGTCTTTCTTAGCACACTGACCGGGGAGAGGTTGAACGATGGCATCAAAGAGAGATATGGCAGAGACAGAAGCGAACACGGCAACCGACCGCATGGACCATGGTGGCACTGTCAGTTTATCGGAAACAACCAGTGTGTCTTCCGCAGGCGGCAGCTCCTCTCCGAGGGCAGGAACAACTTCACTGCTGACTGAAAGTTCACCGGTGCCACAGTCGACGAAAGCGCCACGCACTTGGAGAAAGTCAATCGCGAGAATAACTTCGTGCGCACACTGCTGCAGAACCAGGAGCTCAGTGGGGAACACCTTTCCGGCCAACAAGATGTTAACTACGCGAACTCCCAGAGGATGAAGTATTTCTCCGCCGACGCCACGAAATCTTGTCAATTCGTGCCAAGAAAACATAACTTTGCGGCCAATGCGATCTTTGAAGGAACGACTCATAACAGAAATGGTTGCACCAGTGTCCACTTAAGCTGTTGCACATACTCCATCTATTAACACATGTATTTTGTTCTTGAGCATCGTAACTGGCGGAGGCATCTGAGGTAAATGATTTTGTGCGACCTCACCTCCATCGGTCGCGCCGGCTAGTGTCGCGGCAATGGCGGTGGCGAAAGCCGTCGTCGCGGTAAAGGCGAACGGCGCAGTCGGGCGGGCGGAGGTGTCAAACTACGGTCAGAAGCGGGAGAACTATTGCGCCAATTCTCTTGTCGTGAGGTGCTCCTGGAATAGGCGGACCAGGGATCGTTGTTGCGACCATTGCCGGTGTGACGATACGTTGATGGCGGATTGTATCGGAATGTTTCCCTGCGCCGACGACAGAACCGAGATATGTGTCCGGTAGCACCACAACTATTACACACAGGAGGTTGCCAATATGCATTGTACTCATGAAAAGCATTGTCGCGACGCCGTGGGACAAATGCATCTTCATGCGGCTCCTGGTAGGTAGCGGCCGGCTGACGAGGATAGCTGAAGCGGTGTTCGTGCCTCAACTCTGCGTATTGATTGCGCTGCGGCCTTGGTGGCGAGCGAGAACTGTAGTTGTAGTCCTCGACACTAGTGGCAGCGATAGAAACATGATGAGATGGAACCGGGATTGGCGCAGCATCATAAGGGGCTGAGTGCACGTGTCGGGTGAGCTCTTACCGTACAATCTCGCGTATTGTAGACGTAATATCAAAGGACGTGAAGTCAACACTTGCAACGGTAGCCACATTCGGTAACTGCCCGAATTTAGGCGTGATACGCCGCATCTTCAGGGTCTCGAATGTACGACAATGCCGTATGACGTCAGCTACTATAGCAAGGGTCTCTTTGCCAATGAGGAAGTGATAGACATCCTCAGCAATTCCTTTTAAGAGGTGGCCAACCTTGTCCTCCTCTAACATGCGAGGGTTGACTGTCTTGCAGAGCTTCAATATAGCCTCAATATACGTCGTGCACGTCTCGTCTGGTACTTGGGCTCTTTGCAGCAGCGTTTGCTCAGCCTGCTTCCTCTTCGCGACTGAGTCCCCAAAACACTTCGTTATTTTAGACATGAACCGATCCCAGGTCGTGAGGGTGTCTTCATGGTTGTCAAACCACACAAGTGCTGTGTCTGTTAAGAAGAACACGAGGTTGGACAGCTGAGTTGCCACATCCCAAAGGTAATAGTTGCTCACCCGTTTGTAGTGTGGGAGCCACTCATCCACGTCCTCGCCAGATTTGCCTCCGAATGTGCGTGGCTATATCAGGTGCTGATGCTGCCAGGGAACAGCCGCGGCTGTAGCAGGTACCGAAGGGGCCGCTGTAACCAGGGCAGGGGCTGCAGCTGCAGGAACTGGTACAGTCCGGGTTCTGTCTTCACCACGAGACATGTCGACCACCAGCGGCAACGGCGGCAGTCCAGCAAGGCGGCGGCTTCGGCGAAGATCAGGTGGTTGCAGAACCGTGTTGCGTGGTTGAGTACCCAGCACCGTCCACCACAAAACTGTTACGGATGAGGCGTGTTTATTTACAGAAGATGAATGAGAGTCGCGGAAAACAGTCCAGCACCGGTTTCATTCTGTGCTCCGCACCAAAAGATTCGTCGTCCTTCTCGTTTTCCTTTCGCCTCAACCAAGGCGTGTCACAATATATATATATATATATATATATATATATATATATACACGTCGGTAGAACACAAAACACTGAGTAAGACAAGGTACCCGTGGATATTTTTTTTCCAGTGTCTTCTGTGATTCGCACATTTCTCACGCGTACAATATTAAACTCACCCGGTCTTCATTTATGCTTTGTGAAGTGTCTCCATTTTTGTGTTTCTTTGCATTTTAATCGGTATTCCTAACTTATTTTCGATGACGCCGTTCTCAGCACCTGCATCATTAGTTAAAGACCGCACAGTGCTATAACCTTCGCATGAGGTATTAATAGGTTAGTTAATTGGCCATAATCATTCAAAAAGTAGCTCACTTTTGGGAAATGTATGAACACTTAAACACACAAAGGTGAGCGCTTGGTCCATGCCTCAACCAGTCTTTAGAGTTGGCGTAACATTCGTGGAGGAATAACGCGTCACTTGTCTGTGGCGCAGGCCCAGTGGAGAAGACAGTGAACGACTTTTGGCGCATGGTGTGGCAAGAGGAAGTCTGCAAGTTTATTATGGCTGCCAACCTGGTGGAAGATGGAAAGGTATGCCTTTAACTGGCACTTGCTATGTTCGCCTAAAGAACCACTCAAAGTTTTTGTAACTGAAAATTGCCAAGTAATGCTTGGGAAGCAAACTTCCGCAAAAACTTGCATGTGAACATCCAGTGCTCTTCTGGACATCACTAGCTTGGGTTCGTTGACTCTTCGTGCATGAAGCAGATGCCAGTGCTAGACTAGCACGGTTAACTTTTTTTGCCTATTGATATAAAAGTGCAAACAAAAGCATTTTGTTGCACACCCTATTCAAAAGCAGGGATTTCAAACCAAGAAGGACTAATGTTATGGAACAGTTTTACAGACATTTCGGGTGAGGAATCGGCCTCCATCGGAGTAAAGAAAACAGCGTTCACCTAGCAGGTTCAAGATATGATAATGTGATGTTCAAAGCGGATGTATATTTTTATTTGTGATTTTTCCTCAAGCACGGAGGCTTGAAGAAAGAACACAAAAGAAAATACGGCATCCTGAATTGATGTGTCTTGCGTAGGGCTGGAAGCAACGCGCAAGTGTTTTTTTTTTTTTTTTTTTTTTTTTTTTTGCACCAGCCTCCGAACGGCAATTGGAGCGCGAGGCGTATGAGCGCTGTGGGTTCGCCAAGTGGCGAATAATCGTCCACAAAGCTTGGTCTGTTGTGCAAGAGTACCTGCACGTCTAACCTTTTGCGTTCATTCTTAACTTATATCTCAAAGATTGACCTTGATCAGAAAGCGGGCAGCAAAATAAGGTCGATGAATCAACTGGGGAAGGAGCACCGATTCATTTTTCTTTTGGTGGCGTTAATTTTTGGACTAACGCCTTGCCGAAATGTATCGGAATGCAAACGCTCGCGGCATCCCTGCTTCAGTGATGTTACTTTCGCTGTCTAAATATCGTCCTGCTCTGTTATCCCTGTGCTCCCTGGATGGATGGATGGACCGCAGCCGATCAGGATAACCACGGGCATCTCCGTGAGTGCTGACCATTTATTTCGCACGATCAAGCACGCCACCCTCTGGGTTTCTCTTCTCTTGAAAGGGTGATACTAGACGGCGCTGGTAGGCCTTTTTTCCTAGATCAGATAAATACGAAGCTCAGGCGGCACATGGGGAAAGGAAATGCATTGAAGGACGGAAACGTCAGGGGACAAAAATGCAACAAAACAGTTCCCAGCAGCAATCACCTTTCTTCGATGGCCTCTCGGGCAGTGCTAGTCCCCAATCGTGTTGTACTCTTTTTCAGGGATAATAACCGTGTGCCAACCGTGTGCTTTGTCGCTCCTTGTTCTTTGGCTGGCTCTCCTTAGCATTCACAAAGCGTGTGAGAAAGAAGAGTCCCGCAAGGTGATGCAAAGAGTGATTCTTTTATTTTTGGTTCAGTTCGGAGGCACGTAACCACTCATCCGAGACTAATAAGTATCTAGGTAACAAACACAGAATAAAAGAAACCTGTGGTCTTCGATTTCACTTCATTATACACTCGGCTAGATAGCGCTGATACATAGAGAAAGTGTACTGAATTCAGAAAGCGATGGGACCCTTATACCAAACAGAGCAGATACGCTGCAATGCAATTGTTTGTTTGTGTATATTGTTATGGAGCAGTGGGGCATGGTGTGTCTTTAACAAAGAAGGCGATTCGGCAAGAAGATCGCGCGGCTGTTTCGGGCAGCCATCTTGTGTACACAGTGTTGCTGCGACTTGTATATACTTGTAAATACACCTACGCTTCGCTAATTCTGCCTCGTGGCAATATAATGCATATTTGACTTTGTTGAAGTGCAGAACATGGGATCAAAGAAGACGAGACAGATGGCACAAGCGCTTGTCCTGTCTATCTCGTCTTCATTTTGTCCCGTGTTTTGCGCTTCACCACAGTCAAATATCCTTCACCAACTGCCTCAAAATTCTACTGTTCTAAATGCGTCTCAAACACAATACATCTGCCGGCTATGAAGAGGAGAAACGGAACTCTTAGAGTATCTGTTGATCGGCGATAAGGTCCGAGCGGTGCATGAATCTAGCGGCTTTCGTGACGCCGCTTCTCTTTGTCACCCTGTCCTCGTGCAGCGCAAGGTTGAGCGGTACTGGCCCGAGACGTGCAGCAAGTATGGCGACATCATGGTGACGCTGGTATCTGAGGAGGTGTTCGTAGACTACACCATCCGGACCTTCAAAGTCCACAAGGTTTGTTCTGCCACCTTTTTTTTTTTTCTTTTTTGCACCGTCCAACCTTCGACCGTCAGCGATATGCCCTGCGTAACAGTCACAGAGTGTTCTCGGAAGCAGAGGTACTGGCACCTTTATATCTTTCCCTTACCCACGTGTAGGGTATAGCCAACCAGCCGGCGCTACCATGCTTAACCTCTCCGGCCTTCCTTATTTATTTTGCCCTCTTCGCACTGAGAATGGCTGTGTACTTAAAAAAAAGAGATCCATACACCGACCAAAATAGTTTAAAAATATATTTACGTTCTCACACTCGTACTGTGGGTTGGAAGAAACTTGATGAATTGCTTCATAAAGGGTACCTACGGGCGCTAGGCTAGCTTGTAAAACACGCAATTTTCCTGAACAGGAAGTCGGCAGACCAGGGTTGAGAGAAAGCGTGATAGAAAGAAAAGCAGTGTTTACTTTGCCCGCTATCATCATCATCATCAGCCTGTATTTATGTCCACTGCTGGATGAAGGGCTCTCCCTGTGATCTCCAATTACCCCTCTCATGCGCTAGCTGACTCCAACTTGCGCCCGCAAATTTCCTCACTTCACTACCCCACCTATAGTTTTCTGCCTTCCTCGACTATGCTTTCGTTCTCTTGGTATCCATTCTGTAACTCTAATGGTCCACCGGTTATCCATCCTCCGCATTACATGGCCTGCCCAGCTCCATTTTCTTGGTGCAAAACTGTAATTATGGGATTAATTTATTTGCGAGCAATGACATTACAGAGCCGCTATCCGGCTGGCAATGAGCTTGCAAGAGCAAGCCTAATGTCTTAGCAGGGCGGGTTTCCCCCTACAGGTCATCACCTCTGTACTAGAAGGCCTCTTCAAAGAAGTCAAGTGCAGAGGATCAAAAGCAAACGGGCATCTGGACTCGGCCAGATAAATGACCGGTTGTTGTGCCTTATATGCACCACCTGTCACACTGCTTGAAAATCAGGGCCGCCAAGTGCTGTTTTCAACGCCAGAAAAGCTGGTTCGCATGTGCCGAGCCGTGAACAACCGAAAGGACAAAGGTCCAGCATGCACAAAGCACACTACCCCTTTCGGCGTGTAGTACTGGGGTCATTTACTACATCCCCCTTTCATGTGGTAAATGCTACATTGGCCAGAGTGGTCGTTGCGTGAACGACAGATTGACAGAGCACCGTGTGCACTAGGGGGATCCGGTCACTTAGTGGACCATTGTCCACTTAATCCACTAAGCTTAAAATTTAATGGTCTCAATGGACCTTAGTTCCTGGCAAACTATTAGGTGTTTTTTTTCTACACAGTTGCCTTCACAGTATACAGGTTGGCAGGAGAGCTAGCAAATTACATTAAAGTTGTAGCAACAAGTCAAAAGTGAAGTTTGGCAGCAATGATTGAAACAAACAAACAGCATTCTAAAATACTTCGAAGTTATTCAAAAATGAAGGTACTGCCCCCCTCCACACAAAGTTGCACACCACATGATGCTCATGGTGTCAATCACACAATTTAACGCTAGGCATCAACTCTTCACCTACCAAAAACGTGGTCAAATTTATTTCCGTAGAGAAAGCGGGTGATGAATCACTTGTCTCCATGAAAGCAGCTTTCTATGTTGTGCGTAAAGGATAAAGTAATTTAACGTATAATGTTTGAACATCAGTTGTGCTCAGCTACAGCACACTTCTCGGGGAGGATTGCTTACCGTAACGCTACTGAGTCGAAACTATTCATTGGCATGAAGTTGATCATTCAACGAAACAGCCACGTCTGCATTCGTAGAAACCCAACAGCGGTGCAATGAGTCGTTCCCTTCACGCAGGCAAACATAGCATCTGGAGAAGCATTTGTGGACCTTGAGAGGGTGAGAAAGCCTTGTAGGCCGTCACTGCCCATATAAGGCGATGTGCTCTTCTATGTTGCAGTCTGGCGCGGCGTCCAAGCGTGTGGTGAAGCAGTTTCACTTCACGGCGTGGCCAGACCACGGCGTACCGGCCCACCCACTGTCGCTGGTCGAGATGATCGAGCTGGCAAAGGCGCCACCCAGCAAGGCGCCGCTACTTCTGCACTGCAGGTGGGATGCGCAGCGCCCCCTATATCATTCACTTTTTTCATTAAAGTACGGAAGTTCATTTCAGATTGAATCAAAATAAACTGATTAAGTAAGAGTATTTAAAAAAAAGACCGATTCAATTTGATGATCGATTATTTCTAATGACAGTCGCTTTGAAGGTAGCTCACCTGATAATGAAATTGAATTCGCTAACCTGTGACATAGAAGCAATGTAAAATCGCGCTGCTCGGCTTTACAATACTCTCGCAAAATTAGCAGAACCGCACTTAAACGCAAGTTTGAATTAACACCGATTGCCTCCTGTCGATCATCTCTCGTTTCTGCTTGCTTCACTCCTTTTAATACCATCCGTACTCCAGGATTCTCTGTTAAATCCACCCTCACGTACATCTCCCCGCTTAAGCTACAGTCATCCCATAGCTCATTTATCACCCGGACATCTGCAATGAACACTCTATTATGCCCTGAAGCAAGAACTTACTGAACAGCCTCGCAGAAAACAGTCTCATGCACTGACCGTGAACATTTATGGCAAATGTCAACCATTTTGCTAAATCTTCCGAAACAAACTCGCTCCCCTACTCCAGCCCAAATCTTCTTTTTGTTAATTATTTTGTTTTGTTTACCATACCAACACAATGCTGCCTTATTGTATTTTCTTCTTTTTTTCTCTTTCTATTCTATTTTTCAAGTTCTCTTAGTACTGGTATTGTCATGTCATCAATCAGACAGCAAGATAACATGCTTGCGTTTGCCATTGTATCCTATATAAACAATATATTTTCTTAAATATCAATTGAGTCGATCTCATGTATAAAAGTATAACAGTCGTTTCTTTTACATATTTGAGAAGGTTCACACACGCAAACGTCTCCAGAAGCGCAGGCTAAGAAAAAGCGCGAAAGCTGCTAAACAGTTCCGTCGACGCGGAACTACAGAGGCTATGTGGCCAGCCATGTTGAACCATCGCCTATGTTCGCAGCGCCGGTGTCGGCCGCACGGGCACAATCGTCCTGATGGAGGCGGCGCTCGACATGGCCTTGGCCGAGAAGCGCGTCGACGTGATGGGCCTGCTGTACAAGCTCCGCCAACAAAGGGTCAATCTCGTCGAGACCGTGGTACGCACACGGCTTATATTACAGGCAACTGCACACACTATGCAGTAGTGACAAGGTTCTCTGCAAGCAGTGCTGCGTATTCTGGCGGCCGCTTCAGTTTCTCCGTCAGACGTGAGACCGGGCTTGTTGGTATTGCATATTGACATGACCAGCGCAAAAACAGTCACGGAACACAAAAAGACGTAGCCCTGACTTCCAACTGGCGTTTATTAGAAAGCATGAATATATGACCTCGCGCACGTCATCACAGCCACTTGTATACTTGTACAAGTTTTGTCTTGATAACTTGTGCAAGTATATGTTGTTGTGATCACGTGTGCGAGGTTATATGCTTCTGTGTAATAAACGCCAGCTGCAAGTCAGCGCTATAGTCGACTCTTTGTGTTCAATGTCTGTTTTTGCGCTAGTCATGTCAATCTTCGCCAGCACCTTCCTTCTTGGGCCGAGTGCATGTTACGCATTAAGAATGTTACCGAAAATGATTCTGTCGTTTGCGGCTCTTTTAAAAAGGGTGAATGCACTGGTGAGCGTTCGCGGGGTTAGCCGCGTGGTATCCTGCTCAAGATGTACAGCTGAAAGTTGAACAAGAAATTTCAAACGAATGAGTAAATGCCGGGAACCAAATAAATATACAAGTATACATGTAATGCTTATTTCCGTTTTCCGGTAATTCAAGAAGGAACACTTTGTGCAGCTTTGTTTCCCGTAGAATTTCGCACAAAGGTTCGATTTTTATTGCGAGAGAGCAATTAGTATATAGACACTCCAAGCGGATTTCTGCCATCGTCCAAGGGCAATAAAATCGTCGTCGCGCGCCGTATGTAGCAAGCGCACGGCGGAGAACAAACGTGATTTCTTCATTTGCGCTAAAGGCCGTGGGAGGGAGGGAGGGGGGTGGCGACATTGTGCTGCGGCACCAACTGCGTATCTTGCGACTGGGTGCAAGTCAAACTGGCGACTCAATCTGGCACGCAAAAGAAGAAAAGCGGGAAGGCAGCATGGGAGGGGTGCGGCAACTACTTACTTGTATTTTGCGCGGCTGCGGGCGGTCGCGCCCACCGTATCTTGAAAGCGATCTGCACCTTTGTATGCGCTGTGCTTTCATCACTCAGTTTCCGTTGAAGCGATAGACCGCACGAACCTTCACTCGCTGGTTCTGCCGCGCTTGCTCACGTCAGCGTTTTGATAGTGCTTGTCTGCGGTCATCGAGTGTGATCTATTCATGTTTGCTTGTGCGCGCTGACACTGCGCTTGTGAATTCAGTTATTAAGCGAATGTGTCCAAGTTTATATAGAGCCGATAAAACTACTATCCTTACTCCAAATAGCTCTCTACTAATTTGCTATCGCAATTGATGTTTCACGTATCGGGTGAAACTGATTTTTTTTCATCCGCTTCACTCACTACAACACTTAGATCTGGCTCATCGTACTCACCTTGCTTCAAGTACTTTTCTTGAAGCAACTAATTTAGGTTCAAGTTCGTAGCCTATTTCTATTTTCGAATGGCCATAGCTCAGACACTATTTCTTATACAGTAGAACCCCGCTGTTACGTTTTTCACGGGACCGTAAAAAAAAAACGTAAGAGCCGGGAAACGCAAGTGCCAGGAAACAGGAAAAATTGAGAAATGGGAGTAGTGTTGAACTGCACACAACATTAATTCTTACGTGCGACAAAAAGTAGTTTCGCCCGACAGCCGAAGTATCGATTGCGATGAGCTATACAAAGTAAGAATAGTAGTTTTATAGTCTGTATAAACTTGTAAACATTCGGTTATTAACTAATTAACAAACATGGTGTCAGCGCCCACAGGCAAACATAAACACATCACACTCGATGAGCGCGGACACGCGCAGTTCAGCGCCGCTGCAGAAGCGAGCGAAGTGACCTTCGTGCTGTTGTCTATCGCTTCAACCCAAACTGAGCGCCGAGAACACGCAGCACGCACAAAGCCACGAGCCGCCGACGCACCTACACTGCGTAGAATCTGCCCCACGCAGATCGCTTTCAAGATACGGCCCGCGGGACCGCGCGCCGCCGCGCAGTATGATGCCAGAGCACAACGCTGCCCGCTATCCCCCCCCCCTCCCTCCTCGCTGGTGCCACGAGCCGCCGACGCACCTACACTGGGTAGAACCTGCCCCACGCAGATCGCTTTCAAGATACGGCCCGCGGGACCGCGCGCCGCCGCGCAGTATGATGCCAGAGCACAACGCTGCCCGCTATATATCCCCCCCCTCCCTCCTCGCTGGTGCCACGAGCCGCCGACGCACCTGCACTGCGTAGAACCTGCCCCACGCAGATCGCTTTCAAGATACGGCCCGCGGGACCGCGCGCCGCCGCGCAGTATGATGCCAGAGCACAACGCTGCCCGCTATCCCCCCCCCCCTCCCTCCTCGCTGGTGCCACGAGCCGCCGACGCACCTACACTGCGTAGAACCTGCCCCACGCAGATCGCTTTCAAGATACGGCCCGCGGGACCGCGCGCCGCCGCGCAGTATGATGCCAGAGCACAACGCTGCCCGCTATCCCCTCCCCCCCCCTCCCTGCTCGCTGGTGCCACGAGCCGCCGACGCACCTACACTGCGTAGAACCTGCCCCACGCAGATCGCTTTCAAGATACGGCCCGCGGGACCGCGCGCCGCCGCGCAGTATGATGCCAGAGCACAACGCTGCCCGCTATCCCCCCCCCCCCTCCCTCCTCGCTGGTGCCACGAGCCGCCGACGCACCTACACTGCGTAGAACCTGCCCCACGCAGATCGCTTTCAAGATACGGCCCGCGGGACCGCGCGCCGCCGCGCAGTATGATGCCAGAGCACAACGCTGCCCGCTATCCCCCCCCCCTCCCTCCTCGCTGGTGCCACGAGCCGCCGACGCACCTACACTGCGTAGAACCTGCCCCACGCAGATCGCTTTCAAGATACGGCCCGCGGGACCGCGCGCCGCCGCGCAGTATGATGCCAGAGCACAACGCTGCCCGCTATCCCCCCCCCCCCCTCCCTCCTCGCTGGTGCCACGAGCCGCCGACGCACCTACACTGCGTAGAACCTGCCCCACGCAGATCGCTTTCAAGATACGGCCCGCGGGACCGCGCGCCGCCGCGCAGTATGATGCCAGAGCACAACGCTGCCCGCTATCCCCCCCCCTCCCTCCTCGCTGGTGCCACGAGCCGCCGACGCACCTACACTGCGTAGAACCTGCCCCACGCAGACCGCTTTCAAGATACGGCCCGCGGGACCGCGCGCCGCCGCGCAGTATGATGCCAGAGCACAACGCTGCCCGCTATCCCCCCCCCCCCTCCCTCCTCGCTGGTGCCACGAGCCGCCGACGCACCTACACTGCGTAGAACCTGCCCCACGCAGATCGCTTTCAAGATACGGCCCGCGGGACCGCGCGCCGCCGCGCAGTATGATGCCAGAGCACAACGCTGCCCGCTATCCCCCCCCCCCCTCCCTCCTCGCTGGTGCCACGAGCCGCCGACGCACCTACACTGCGTAGAACCTGCCCCACGCAGATCGCTTTCAAGATACGGCCCGCGGGACCGCGCGCCGCCGCGCAGTATGATGCCAGAGCACAACGCTGCCCGCTATCCCCCCCCCCCCCCCTCCCTCCTCGCTGGTGCCACGAGCCGCCGACGCACCTACACTGCGTAGAACCTGCCCCACGCAGATCGCTTTCAAGATACGGCCCGCGGGACCGCGCGCCGCCGCGCAGTATGATGCCAGAGCACAACGCTGCCCGCTATCCCCCCCCCCCCCTCCCTCCTCGCTGGTGCCACGAGCCGCCGACGCACCTACACTGCGTAGAACCTGCCCCACGCAGATCGCTTTCAAGATACGGCCCGCGGGACCGCGCGCCGCCGCGCAGTATGATGCCAGAGCACAACGCTGCCCGCTATCCCCCCCCCCCCCTCCCTCCTCGCTGGTGCCACGAGCCGCCGACGCACCTACACTGCGTAGAACCTGCCCCACGCAGACCGCTTTCAAGATACGGCCCGCGGGACCGCGCGCCGCCGCCCAGTATGATGCCAGAGCACAACGCTGCCCGCTATCCCCCCCCCCCCCCCTCCCTCCTCGCTGGTGCCACGAGCCGCCGACACACCTACACTGCGTAGAATCTGCCCCACGCAGATCGCTTTCAAGATGCGGCCCGCGGGACCGCGCGCCGCCGTGCGGTATGATGCCAGAGCACAACGCTGCCCGCTATCCCCTCCCCCCCCCCCCTCGCTGGTGCCTGGAGCACAACGGAAGGAGGCGCGCTTCCTCCCTGCTTTTCCTTCGCGCGCGAGACGCGGTCATCGCTTCCCCTCGCACGCTTTCACTCTCACATTCAGCATACGGCCGCGCGGCTTCGCTCGCAAGCTTTCACTCGAGCATACGGCGCGCGGCGACGTATGCTGTATGTGCGAGTGAAAGCGTGCGAGGGGAGCCGACGACTCTGTCTCGCGCGCGAAAGAAAGCATACGGCGCGCGGCGACGGCGTTATCGCCCTTGGACTTTATACGGAACATCTATGAGCCAAAACCAATTTTAGGGCCGCAACGCGTCATAGACATCATCTTTAGATAGCAAAAGCGGATATCAAAGGCCATACTTTTGCTGGCGGAAACCGAAAATACGTAATAAATGTCGCCCACAGCACTTTGGGCGGCCAATGCCATCGTCAAGCAACCAAGCCAAGCGACATGAAAAGTCAAAATAGCCGCTCGGGCCGGCGCGGTCTGGCAGTTCGCAACGTATGATGCGGGAACGGTCCCACAGTTGCGACGTAACAGCGGGGTTACCAATGCATTGGGTTCTATGGGAGCTGTGCCGGGACCGGCCGAAAACGACGTAACAGCCGGGAAAACGCAGCACCCGGGAACGTAACAGCGGGCTTCTACTGTATTTTAACCTTCTTTAGTAGTTGTGACCTGCAGTGACCGGCCCCACTGTGTGTGACCTGTGCTGTGTGCATTCTGCTCCATTTTTTTAGATTTGTCATCTTTCTGTTTCTTTCCTCCCCTGCTTCCTATCTTCCATTTCTATGTTTCTTTCTCCTCCTTCCTGAAGAGTAGGCAGGCGTTGTGCCCCTTCCGGTGGCAGTGGCCACCCTGCTCCGCATGCACTTTCCTTTTCCTGTCATGTATACAGGGTGTTTCAGCGAACACTTTCAAAAATTCTTAAAGGTTGCCTGTGGGAGATAGCCCAATTATAGTTCATCAGCTGGTCTATTCAAAGAGGCGGATATTACTTGCACAATAAATTGAAATGCATAATCGAATGATTAACAAAAATTCACTAATTAAGTTTTTAACTAATTACTTAATGGCCCATATTGCAATTTACAAATTGTAGCCGTGGGGTTAGCAAGCCGGATCCACTTGGAACGAATTCTCGGGATCACACCAGTTTCGAGACATTAATTCCCGAACTTTGCAGAGAAATGCATTGGCGTTCCAGTTAGTTTCTTAACAAAATGTCGCTTTCTGCAATGAAGCACAAACTTAACTGGAACGCCAATGCATTTTTCTGCAAAGTTCGGGAATTATTGGTAAGGACGTGTTTTTGGGCTAGTTGGTTCTTCATCATCAAGTAATAGACAGCGCCAGAATATACACGGGACCAAACGACGAGTAACTACCTCTTATTACTTGAGAATGAGGTAGGATAGGGGCCCACAGAACTAGAGATGTAACTGGTAAGGACGTGTTTTTGGGCTAGTTGGTTCTTCATCATCAAGTAATAGATGCGCCCTGTGTCTGTGTCTGTGACAGTGTCTGTGTCTGTGTCTGTGACAGCGCCCTGTGTCTGTCTCGTTACTCGTCGTTTGGTCAGCGCCCTGTGTCTGTCTCGTTACTCGTCGTTTGGTCCCGTGTATATTCTGGCGCTGTCTATTACTTGACGGGAATTATTATCTCGAAACTGGTGTCAACCTGAGAAATAATTTCAAGTGGATCTGCCTTGCGAACTCCACAGCTACAATTTTTTTAATTGCAATATGGACCATCAGGTAATTAGTTAAAAACTTAATTAGTGAATTTTTGTTAATCATTCGATGATGCATTATTTCAATTTCTTGATCAAGTAATGTCCGCCTCATCGAGTATACCAGCTCATGAACTACAATTACGATATCTGCCGCGCAACCTTAAATAAATTTTGAAAGTGTTCGCTGAAACACCCTGTATATATAATATATGTGTGTGTGTGTTTTCAACACAAATAATAATAATAATTGCTGTATGTCAGAATTTCCCTCAGGCCTGGTTATCGCTCCTCGTTATCGAGGAGCGATAAAGTTATCGTTATAAAGATATCGCTCCAAGTTAAGCCTTGGTGCTTTCCTGGACTTCTTACCTTTTCCCTTGACTTTCTCTTAGCGGCTCACAGAACATACCCTGGGTGTTGGAGACAGAGACTGACGTCCGTCAGACCCGGTTTATTCAACCAACTGTTACAATGGCGCTGGCACGAGCCTTCGCCTCGCGCGTTCTAAACCTCTTCTTCTTCTATAGTTTTCAATACACTCCCGCGGCTGCATTGCACGTGTGTGCTTTCAGGAGGTAGATACGCTGCACAGGACAACGGACCTGCTTGTGGATCGACACGAATGGAAAGGTATCACGAATGACCTTTTCAGAGCACTTGAAAACATTCGGTCCACAGTGCAGTGAAGAGAAGTGGCACATAGAAACTGGATTTAGCAGACGACGCTGGAGGGGCTGGAAGCCTGCCGAACCTGGCGGAGGTTATCGAGGTTGGCCTTAAAGGAAAGAGACTTGCAGGATACAACGGTTGCTGGCGGTGGTTGTGATGCTTCGAGTGGGCAGATGCACATCAGTGCATGGAATCAGATACGACGTCCACAGATTCGGGCGCAGTGTTGAAGCATGGTAAGCGAACGCTGCTCCTGGCCGGCACGCCACCTTTGTCGGTCTTCTTGACGCGAGCCTTGAAATTGCCCCACTTGTGGTACAGCTTGTAGCCGAAGATGGTCAGGAGCGCTTGAACGAGTTGGCCATGTCGGCCAGGGTAGCGACGGACGGACCTCTCCCGGCGAGAACTACAAGGGCTCTGTGGGATCTTTAGACGCGAAGAGCCTCTTCGGCGGAAGGCTACCGTAGTCAGGGAGTGGCCAGCTTCGCTCCTGAAGTTTTGACGGAGAAAGACCGTTGGGGCGCGCCTTCGTTGCGCTCGGGGCATGTTTTCGTCGGTGCAACAAGTGCATTCTCTTTTCGTTTTACGAGTCTGCAAGAACAAGCAGATGAGCTGGCTGCTCCGGCGCTGGCGGATGCAGTTGCTGCTGGCGTCCCACCAGGTTGGAACCGAAGCCCAGACTTCATGTGACGGCGCACAGATGACCAGAGGAGTGGTCAGAGGAGTTTCTTTCATTGTCTCCTTCTATCTGCACACGAAGAGCAGGTTGTCCGTGTCCATCTTGTTCCTGATGTAGGTGCCACGATGGCGTCCGCTGGTATATTCGCGCGGCGGTACACGGTAGGTCATGGTACTACTGTTGGAGTTGCACACTTTTCGTCGTTCTTGGATGAAGTTGTCAAGCTTGTAGTCTTTAGGCACATCTGGCGGTGGCGGACTCGGCGGTGTAGTTGGCGGGAAATTGCACGGTCGGTCGATGAATGTAAGCCTTCTGGTGGAAAACGTCGGCGCTTTCACGTATGATTGGGTCGTTGACACTGTGCATATGCTGGTCTCGGGGCTACGGTTTCGAAAACTGATTTGCCGGGGATAGTCGGGCTACACGTTGCGGTTGCAGTCGAGCGAGGAGCAAGTGCGATGGCGATTCGGTTCACTGTTTTGTATTTGATCACCTTTCTCGAGGCTGAACGGCTTGCGCATTTCGTTTTCGGTTACCTCGAACTTGTCCTCGGTTGTGGTCGTGATCTGCGACCCCGTGTCAACGATCGCCTTGTCGTTCTCCAGGAAGTGTGGACGCTGTACCGTTCATTCGGACTTGAGTTTCGGTTGTTGTACCTACTGCGTCAATGGTTGGCATCGCGCTTACACTCAGTTGGTTACCGTGTCGGCTGCCTGCGTGTACTGCCTCCTGTCCTCCCAAAAGGCTGGCGACAGTCGGTAGCCATCCAATGACGGTGCGGGACTTCATGCGGAAACGAACCCAGCTGATGGCGTGGCGGATCATCTCGTGGTATTCGAGCGCCTCGGTGAATTAAGCTTCAAATTTGGCGTCGTCGATCACGAGCTCTTCTATTTTGGCGTTTATTTCTGCGAGGCCGTGGTCCTTGTCGTCAAGTTTGTTTAGGAGTACTTGCAAGTCGGTATGCGTCAGTTCAGTTTCTTGCAAAGCTTCGGTTTCGGCGGTGATGACACGGGTAGCGGCGCTTCGAATGGCGTTGTGCTGACGGCGTAGTCGGTCCACGGTCGGTTCAGGACGTCAGTCTTCTCCCTGGTTTCGGCACCATTAACTATGTTGGAGACAGGGACTGACGTCCGTCGGATGCGGTTTATTGAACCATAAACTGCATTGTGCGGTTTATGGTTCTAAACCTTCTTGCGTTCTAAACCTCCTTGCGTTCTAAACCTCTGCGCATTCTAAACCTCTTCTTCTATAGTTTTCAATATTGGGTGCGCGTCAGGTTACACGTCTGTCAAGCTTGATTGAGCCAGTTATAAGAATATGCCCCTTTGGAGCTCTGGCCCCTTGAATCGAAGAACAACTTCATTCATGTTCTCGGAACCTGCACACGCCTCTCATACGGGTCCCGCCTGATATTGCCGCTTGCGATATCAGGCTTGCAACTTGCTGGTATACTTAAAAACCGCCGTTCCATTGCTCTCTTATTTTGTGCTTTCCTCGATGCTTTTCGGCGATTTCTAGGACACTGCATATCATTATTTAATTCTCTCGCTAACTATTAATGTAAGGCAGCCTTTGCTTCCTTATATTTTCGAAGCTTTAATGAGCAAGTGTTTAAGGAAACTGGATGTAATTAGTCATGATAACGTTGTTACTGGGGAAATAGCGTACGACTGCATTTGCAGCTTTCTCATGCAACGCCATCGTTAATCCATCGAGTCTGACCACGGCAGCCCTTCGTGCATCGAGGACGCACAATGGTCGCGCGTATACTCTTGCTTGCGTTGCGTGTACGACGTGGATCAGCTGCTGTGCTACTAAGCTCTACACATCAAGCGATCACTCATGCTTTTAATAATCCTTTGGCCAGCTCTGTCAGAGAATATAATTCGTTTGAAGGTGCGGTTCTCCTTCAGAATTAACTCACCTGTGTTTGATGAGCAGCTAGACTCTAGAGGATTCGCAAAGTTTTACTAAAGAACAATTAACTGCATGGTGAATTTGTTTGTAGGTTAGAAGTAAGCTGCGTACGTCACTTGACGGACGAAACGTTAAGCAGTGAACATGCAAATATAAAGGCCTGGTATACTACTGCGGCACGGAAAATTGCTCATTATCTTGAAGCTTTTGACAATCTGCAATTCCACGGACCACCTTATAGAGGAACAGAAGGTTTAATTCATTATGTCTTGATTTTATAGCTGTGAGTTGAGGTATATTTGAGAGGGCTAGACTATGGTCGCCAGATAGGCAATGGCGGGGCTTGAATATATACATAAATTTATTCCGGAGGCGTTCAGTGAGGTCAAAAGTATGCTTTCACATTCCGCCCCACATCAGAGAGGCATGCTCCATTAGTGGAAGGCACACAGTAGAATACAATTTCATAAAGGCAACAGGGGAGCAGATGTTATGTCACATACGACGAACAATACGAAGAGCATGAAGGGCACGCTGTTTCGCATATTTAAAGTGTGAAGAGAAGCTTAGCGTTTCGTCAAAGTACACACCTAGATCTTTGATTTCATCGACCCTGGGCAATGGAGAATCCCGAAGGGAGTATGTAAATTGCACATGGCGTATTTTCTGCGAACAACTTCATACAATAGTTTTGAAAGCACTTTAAGAGTAGCTTATTGCCTCTGCACCAGTGTGAGAGTGAAAAATGTCTTTTTCAAGGTCACGGCAGTCGTGAATGCTGTTTACACTCTCAAATAGGTTAAATTATAATCGATCAATCTATCAACGCAAACTTTCATGATACACAAAAAATGAATTCTTGCCAGCAGGTTCGCGTAGACAGGGCCGGAGCGACCTGTCAACATTCAAATAATAATAGTGATAAGAAGAAGAGTTCTTATTCAAGAATAAATGCCCCACCCTAAAAAAAAAGGGCTGTACTTCCCTTGTATACTGCTAGTGTAATTTCGCATGTGTGTGTGTCACGACAGTTGAGAGTCAAGTGGACGCCATGGAATTTGGTTTCTTTCAGCACCTTACGGTTAAATATAAGACATTATTCAGCAGTCTCATGTTCTTATGCACAAACCACTATGTAATTTGTCGTCGTGGAAACCACTAATCCCACCTTCAGGTTTGACCGATAGTATAGTCCGAACTCATCATTTAGAAAAATGACGGTGTCAAGAAGAATGCACTCTTAAGATATGTGAAGGGAAACATTTAGCTTATATAATCAGGTCCAGTCCCATTGATTGTTCAGAAAGGTGCAGTCGTCATGATTGGCGTTGGTCGACCAGGGTCCACTTAGCAGGTTTGTGCAGAAGTACTGCACAAGTTATTATTACGTTGTGTGCACGGGACTGAATAAAACAGACAAGTTCTTGACTGGCACACGTTTATTGCACCGTCCCAATAGAAGGGTGCAACAATAATTTGCATTGTCTGCATTCGAAGCGCAGCTCTAATACTTTCTGGAGCATGCACATCACTTGGATGACACACTGCATTAGCTTATGCATGGTGTGCATTCAGTTATGCACTCTTAAAATGTTCCAAAGGGTTGAGATCAGATTTTAAAACCACTGCAGTGTTCTCTACATGCGACGCCCGTACCAGGATGAATGTATTTTTCAACTGCAGTGCTTAGTTTCCGCGGAAGTGCGTGACCTTCATTGCGGTTTTCGAAACAGCAATTTGTGGGGACAGCAATTTTCTCTTTGCAGACCATCGCTTTCTGAAACTTTCAGGAGCAGTACGAGTTCGTGCACACGGCGCTCGTGGAGCGGATGTTCGGCGAACCGACGAGGCAGCCCCGAGACAAAGTGGCCGCGTACTTCAACCGCCTCAAGTTCGAGAAGGCCGGCGGAACGGACCTTGAGCTGCAGTACGAGGTACGCTGACCTTTCTCTTGGCGCGGGGGCCAGCATCCTGACGCGAGACTTTTCCCATCGCTAACAGCGATGCCTGACAGATCAATTCCTGCTCTATCGCTCTGATCTCATCCGCCTAAAAAAAAGCCAGCACTTCGGCTGTCAATTGAAGCATTTATACCAGCCGTCTGTTAAAGAGAATGTCTTCTTTGGCGAGACACCACAACTTTTCTATATCGGTTATGTCTTTTTCTAACATTTGTTTCTTGCCTCTTTCGGTGGCCGATCACAAGGTAGTGCCGTCTAAAAATGTGATAAAGCTGGTGATGATGAACCAGATAATTCATTATGAGAGCCGCGCTGATGATGACTTTTATGATGGTAATTACTGTGGTAATGATGATGATGATGATCGATGACAAAACTTGCCAGGTGAATTACCTTCTAGAGTTCTCGCCAATCCATCGTTGTCGCCCCAGTGTGGCTTTCGCAATAAATGATACAGTTCATGCAGTCCATTCTCGTCCCCCAATCGCCTACATAGACGTTGTCTTTCATTCACTTTAATTGCAGATTGAACACCATCCAACATTTTTTAGTTCAGTATTTACTACATCGAAATAGCTGACAAAGTCTAGGGGCATCGAGGCACCCTAGACTGTGCGTGTGTGTGCCGGCTCTTCCATTGCAGCGCATGCGCGCAGCATTATCGACGGCAGCGACATTTTGCCCACGTTCGCACCGAACCCATGCGGAGTTGGTGACTTGTTTATGAAGAACATGCCAACCTTTGCCGTACACCCTATGGCGGTGTACCTGTGGTCACTAATAAATGAAAATCATTGGATCATATATATTTCTCATTCTTCAATAGTTCAAATAACCAATCACACCATCACATCTTAATAGTCATAATTGTAAATACATAATTCCCACCATAGTACAGCTTCGCTGGTCTTCCATCTCCACCCCAGTGACAATTTTTTATATTTATTTCATACTTATGTGATCAAATTATCGTGATACGAAGATTTAACAGCGAAGCTGTTTAAGCCAGCCATAATTTGTGGTTTGTGGTTTATATCAAGAAACTTCCAGAAAAAAAAGAAAATAAAATTTCTTGCCAAGGCAGAATTCAAGCCCACTGTTAGATACAGACCCTTTCCAGGAATCACCCAAGTTTCCCCACCACCTTAAAAAGGTCGTCGCCTTCCAATTATGGTGCACCGAGGCGTGTCAACCACGCTACCGGACCCGTCAGACAGGTTGGCGACTCCTACCTCACGCACCGCACGTCGAGCTATTGTCTCTCCCCCTGCTTGACTCTTCCCAAAAGTGGAACGGGAGGCTGGCACGGTTCCAGGAAGGAAGCCTTGGTCAAGTGCAAAGCGGTTTTGCGGCTCTGTTGGGCCGTTCCGAGAACATCCCGTCTCCTTCAGCCGAGCGCTTCCAGGCGAGGAGGCAAAGCCGGAGGTAAATCAGCCATCGGACAATGAAGCCCTCGGAGCGTCCCCATTGGCCGAATATGACGGCACTTGCACGGGCCAATACCAGGGGAGGAAAATGACGACACCTGAGCTGGCTCGACGATTGGCCAAAAATGACGAGACCCCGAAAGACCGAAGGGGTTAAAAGAGCGACAACTCGAGGAGAAGAGAGCTCTTCTTGCCATGGGCCGCAGCGTCCGAGATGCTGCCGGCCGTCGATCACTTTATGACTGTTCAGTATTTTGTATTTTAATCACTGTACATAATGTAAATAAATCCCTCCTGTTTCTCCCAAGTCCGCCTCAACGTCCCCCAACTCCCGCAACCAACGCCTGCCAGATCTAATAACTGGTGTCAACGATAAGGATGAACCTTCGACCGAAGAGATCCAATAACTGGTGGCAGCGATAGGGATGAACCTTCGACCGAAGAAGAATGAGCCTTCGACCAAAGGAGTCCTGAGAGCGAACAGCGAAGGAACTGGGAGCAACGAAGAAGTATGAGCCTTCGACCCAGGGATTCCAGCTGAACAACTTGGAACAGCGACATCGAGGAACCGTCGACCAAAGTCCGGAGAAACTGGGAACATCGAAGAAGAACGAGCCTTCGACCCAGGGAGTCCCGAGGAACTGGGAACAACGGACGGATGGACGAGATGGCGTGGTGCTGCATCCATGGGTGAGCGCGTGGTTTTTTTCCTTTGATTCGCCAGACTTCAAAGATTATGTGTTTATTTTGATTGTTCTGAGAATCGGGTATTTGTAGCATATTTTGAGTTTGCACAAATTAAGGAAACAGTTCTAACCACCAGTCAGGGCAGCTACCATGGATCTCATTAGAAGGTTGACGAGGGCAGACTTGCTGTTGGTGTGCGAGGATTTGGGAGTTGAGGCGGAAGAAACAATGGAAAGGCCAGCTATCGAGCAGGCAATAATAGATAGTGGCTTTGATGATGAAAGCATTGAGATTGCTTGGGACGTAGTACAGCGCGAGAATCAGGAACGCGAGCGTGAGCGTCAAACACAAGAGCGCGACAGGGAACGCGAGCGAGAATGGCAAGAACTTGAGCGTCAGGAACGTGAGCACGAGCGGGAACGTGAGCGAGAACGGCAAGAGCACGAAAAAGTAATGGCAGCCTTGAACAAAGAGATTCAAGCGTTGATTGAACAAAGACAACAGCAGCCAAAAAAATCTGTAGGTAGTAATGAGCGAAAGTGTGAGGAACTCGCTAGCAGATTTTCGTCAAAAGCCGAAGAGAAGAGTAGCTCATATGAGATTAGCAGCACGTTCATAAGTGAACAGAAAGTGTTATATGCTAACGATGCCTTAGTGGCAACAAAGGCCGTTGAAGGCCGTAGTAAGAGCGACGAGGTGCTGTGCCAACAGAGCACTGTAGAGACAGCTAGGCCAGCTGTGAATGAATTGGCACAGTCACCGTGTGTGTATGTCGCAAGTAATGTTAACAAGGTCGTTAACGAAATAGTGAATGCTGCTGACCCAACAGTCACGAGCACCCATGTCGAGTCAGGACTGAGTGCCGTAGCGCAGTGCAGGCTGGACGATGTAGTTGAGGGTAGACCGCAGGAGCGCGAGCTGAGTAGCTCAAGGTCAGACAACTGCATTGTTCAGGGATCAGGGAAGCTGTCCGCCAGTCCAGATAGCCAAATGAGCGAGAATCGTTCAGACTGTGCCAGTGAGACAGCGATCGAGACCGCAGTACTGTGTGCCGATACACGGAATGAGCTGGAGAATGTAGTAGTGCGCAGTTCGCAGAAGAGCGAGTTGCGTAGCTCGAGTAAAGCCTGCTGCGTTGTACCAGAGTCGGTCGAGCTGTCCGCCAGTCAAGGCAAAGAGAGGGATGATTTTATGGTAAATCACTCCGACTGTGCGCGTGAGACGGTGATCCGGACCGATGATATAAGTAACGGTCAGCACGAGGCGCGAGCAGATGGCTCAGAAAGGAGCACTAGAAAAAGGCGCCGTAGAAAGAAGCGTTGTAAATATCGGAATGCGGCGAAGAGTGTGATGCCGCCAACGAAAGTGACAAGAGTCAAACAGCATCAGCGGGGCACAAATAAAAGAAAGGTGCGATCGCCGTTGACAACGTTTTCCATTCAAGCGCGTCCGGGCCACCGGAGACAACGAGACAGAGAAGCGTGTTCAGTGCGGAAAAAGGGCAAGGGGCAAGCAGTGTCCCAGTCATTCTGTCGATCTTTTCGGGGTGCAGCAAGCATTCCGAGAAAGCGCAAGGTGGCAGGACGAGAGGAGGTTGCAGTGAGACGCGACGCGGTCAGACGAGGTCATGACCAAAGCGTGTCGCCAGGACACAAATTGGCAGGGGACTGTGATGTCTCGAAAGAGCTGATGGGCTGTCAAGCCTTTTGTTGTCACTGGCTAGCTAGAATAGCTTTCAGCGCGCGACCACCTCGAGTTAGGCTCAAAAATAATTTTGGTGTGAGATTCCCGGAACGCCAGAAAAAAAAAAAAGGTTCCGTAGAAGACAAACATTCTGTTTTGCTTGTTTGTTTTTGAGCTTTGACAAATTTCGCGATTTGAGT
Organism: Dermacentor silvarum; assembly: GCF_013339745.2. NCBI lineage: Eukaryota > Metazoa > Arthropoda > Arachnida > Ixodida > Ixodidae > Dermacentor > Dermacentor silvarum. The sequence goes on along the minus strand of NC_051164.1, from coordinate 6,031,403 downwards.
TAGTTTCTTTCAAAATGTAAGTTAGGAGCTTTGCTTATGTTTTAGTTTGAAAAGCTCCGTAGTTTGAAAGATTCGCTTTGAGTTAAGCGTTAGTTTCGCGAAATAATCATTCAATTAGTGTTTAGGCTTTTTTTGTGTGAGCGACCTGAAGCGTCTAGGTCATTTGTTAAAAGCCGATAGTAACGCGCGTGTGTATCAATTAACCTTGGTTAAAAGTATAAGTTTCTTTCTTTTAATGTTAAGCGCGTTAGTTTTCCGTAAGTGCATAATTTGCATTGAGAAGAGTTGGTACGATACCACTTAACACGTGTCCTGTGCGGACAGAAGGAACCAGAACATTTGTCACTGGGTCGCTCGTGTGTGTTGAGGGCGGCAGTGTTCTGAGTTTTCTATTAAGCGTGCATATGATTAGTTAAAGCAGAAGCGGTTTCTTGTATAGGTTCTTGTGAGTGCGTAAATTACGCAAGTTTAATTTTGTTGTTCACGTAAGATATGTCCTGTGTGGACTAAAGGAACAAACCTGCCTGAGCGTTATAAATCGTCTGCTTGAGACGCAAGAAGGCATGGGGAATAGTGCCCCCAAAATTCGAGCGGTTTTGATTATATGTCAATAGATTTGACGAGGCTGTTCAGTGGCACCATTACGTACGATAAGTAGGCCACTGTGATAGAGTATGAACAGGCTGTTCATGAAGTTAGGCAGCATACTGTGTTTTGAAGCATAGGTTATTTGTGGCCTTTGATTGAGCTTTACGTGTTACCTTCCTTCATTTGAATAACGAGGTATGGCTTAGTATTATGGCCTGGAAGTCATCCTCGTAGCATCAAAACTCCGCTTGCCTATGATTAAAATGGTTGTTTCCATTGGTTGTTCCGTTTCCTCCCGATTCTTTTGCGACGACAATAGCATTCTGGGCTTGTCGACATTCGGAGAGGTATGGAAAGCTGTTTAGAAAGGTGGTTGGGACTGCTGTATCAAAATTGGGTAAAGAAAAGAAAAGCACAGGGTTGATTTTGATAGAGTAATAGCCTGGCGAGTCAGGGGTGAAGAGCCTGCGCTTGCACGTGGTGCAGCGCTATGTTGTTTCGTTTGTTTGACGTACGTTCTCCGGGGCCCGGGATCCAGAAATTCGTCACACGAGGCTCGTCGCCAGAATACTAGAGGCTTCATCAACGTTCTTCATTGCCAGCGAATTGAGACCGTGTATCATTGCGCGCAAAACGACATGGACAAAAGAGGGAACACGTATAACACACACGAAGCGCAAACTATCAACAGATTTATTGCGAGAAGACGTGACCTTTTTATACCTTGCCACAGGCAGTACAGCGCATGACACCAAGGGCGGAATCACACCGACACAAAATATCAACACGCGCATGACGTGCTATTCAAATACACTATTTCCTTAGCTGATAGGGTGATAGATGCCATGCTAATACACTTATCTTTTAAAGTTGTGATGCAGTGGGCCTCAATAATGAGTCGTGTCATCTCATTGTTCGACTTTTCAATGATCATGCACTCTTTAAAAATTGGTCTATAGCCGCATTCATCACAATGAAGTGCCAGCCACCCTCCCGTCTTGTTATTTACGTTGTTAGCATGCTCGCGGAGCCGGTCGTTGATGCAACGGCCCGTTTGTCCGACATAAAAACGCTTACATGATAAAGGTATCTTATATACTACGCCGACATTGCATTTCACCCATTCGTTTTGGTGAGTCTTGCCACATGCTTTCTTTTCTTTCTTGTTCAGGTTAGTAATTTTGCAAATTTTTCCAAGCTTATTCGGCGCGGAAAACACGACTCGAACGTTAGCTTTTTGGCCGATCTTCTTGATGTTGTGCGACACTTTATGGATGTATGGGATTACAGTGAACTTTCTTTTTTCTTTCTCCATCTCTTGGGAGGTGGGGACCACGGTGGAGCCAGATGCCCTGATATTCTTAAGTTGCTTCTCCGCTACGGACACTAACAGGTGCCTCGGGTAACCTGCTTCTAAAAGGCGTGAAGTTTGCTGGCCCAAACTTCACGCCTTTTAGAAGCAGGTTACCCGAGGCACCTGTTAGTGTTAGGAGTGCAACATCGTTCATCGCACCGCTTCCGCCTACCATCCACAAACTAACGGCATGACGGAACGTTTCAATCGTACGCTTGGCGACATGCTTGCCATGTATGTGTCTGGCGATCACTCCAATTGGGACCGGGTTCTTCCTTTTGTCACTTACGCCTATAACTCTGCCCCGCAAACTACCACCGGCTTCTCTCCTTTCTTTCTTCTCTATGGCCGAGAACCTTCCTGCCTCTTGGACACCATTCTCACCTACCGTCCTGACGCTTCTGAAGTGACACCTGTTTCAGAAGCAGCTGCTTATGCTGAAGAATGTCGCCAACTAGCCCGCTCGTTCACCACCCAAGATCAGTGGCGCCAAAAATCTCGCCATGACGCATCCGCTCCTAGTGCCCGCTATTCTCCCGGAATGCTTGTTTGGCTTCGGGTCCCGGCTACTTCCCCCGGCCAATCCACTAAGTTTTTGTCCAACTACCACGGTCCCTACCGCGTACTGCAGCAAGCATCACCTGTGAACTATGTCATCGAGCCGCTCGCGCCGTCTTCTGATCGCCGTTGCCGAGGGCGCGAAATAGTTCATGTAGCACGGCTTAAACCGTGTTACGACCCGCCGATGCTGTCTTTTCCCTAGGTCGCCAGGATGGCTTCTTTCTGTGCGGGGGGTGATTGTACTGGAGATTATCGGTACTGGCACGGTAAAGTGTGAAAGAGGAAGTCGACGAACTAGGAGTGCGCGCTCGATCGGTGTCCAGCTGAGACTGCTCCGTCTTCTTGTATATCAGTCAGACGCCCTGTGGACTTGCAAGAACATCCCGTGACAATATATATATATATATATATATATATATATACCCTCTGCTCACAATTTTCTTTTTCTAGCTTTATGGCGACAGAACTTATATCGACACTTCTGGCAAATTGTCGTGGTTGTCGTCGCCGTGATGTTCCGCATTAAATCATACATAAGCGACCCATACTCTGTGCGGGAAAAAGCACGTATCAGTGAGCCGAAAAGGATGGCGGCTTGATGGCATTATTTCCCACACGCTCAATATTCGGGTTAGTTGTAGGTTACGTAATCGAACGTGAATGGGAAGGAGAGCACGCGTCTTCACCTCTAGCCCTGCTGTAACTGTGAATGACTGTGCGCGGCTGACACTTATGGGGCCCACGTGCCATATCTAATTGTTGGTAATCATTCGTGGGTGGAATGATAAAGGGCGACCAGGGATGGCTGCTAACTTCATGCGCGCTGTCTTCCTTGCCGGGCTGTCTTTCTGCACCCCTAGTGTTGCAGAGTTAAGAGACAGAGGTCATCGCAGATCACTCACAGAGGCCGTCAGTAGTGGACATAAAAATAGGCAGATAATGATGATGAATGTAATTTTCAGAGTTGCGTGGCTGTATGAACCATTCACCTCCGCTGCCGGCGTTCTTCACAATGCTTGCGCTGTGAAAGCGAGTGCTCGAGGTCATCCAGTGAGGTATTTACAGGTTTACATGGTCCGTGCTTATTATGTTCACTATGTCCAGTATGCTTACTATTTTAATTTTAGGTGAATGTTTACTACAATTTATATGACCACTATAACTAACGTGTAGACTCGTGTAAGGGCCACACTTTTCTGTCGCGATTTTGACGAGCGACAGCATTCCGTGGTCATGGGACCGGGCCATTTGACCTCATTATTCCAACTACGAGTATGAAATCCGCCGTAAACCTCCGCGATCACCTCCTCTCGACATCCAATAGCGACGCGCGAAAGTACGCTGCGTGAGACAATTCGCTGTTGAGCCCGATGAGAATCAGTGCATGGAATGTGGTTGCTTCTCGGTTGCATGCTTTCTTTTTAATATTGGCTGTCAAGTTGGGGGTGCGGCCCTTACACGGGTGCGATCCTTACACGGATTTACACGGTAAGAATCTTCCTTCGTGTAATTGTCTTACTACTTTGCTATCACTAATACTGCTTCGCCTTCCCGGCCAAACTGCACTCTTTTTTTATTTTTTTTAGTACTTTGAGTCCGAGTATAAGCGCTGCTGCGCATGATTTATAGACTTCTATTTATTCTGATTTAGAGTTAATCCGGCTTGGCATCATTTCGGTTACTGAGTGAATTCTATATACGAGGTGTTTCAGCGAACAGTTTCCAAAATTTTTAAAGGTGGCCTGTGCCAGATAGTACAATTCTAGTTCATGAGCTCGTCTACTTGAAGAGGCGGGCATTACTTGCACAAAAATTGAAATGCATAATCGACTAATTAACAAAATTAACCAATCAAGTTTTTAGCTAGTTACCTTATGGCCCATGTTGCAATTTACAAATTCCAGCTGTGGAGTGTGGATTCACTTTGAACTAAATATTAATTCTCTAACTTTGCGGAGAAATACATTGGCAGGCCAGTCACTTTCTCAACCAAACGTCGTTTTATGCATCAAAGCACAAAAGTATGAAAAGAACTAATTGTGGGATTTTATGTGCCAGAACCACGATCCTATTATGAGGCACGCCATAGTGGAAGACTCTGGAATAACTGGGACCACCTGGGGTTCTTTAACGTCCACCTAAATCTAAGTATATGGGTGTTCTAGCATTTCGCCCCATCGAAATACAGTCGCCGTCGCCGTGATTTGATCCCGTGACCTCATGCTTAGCAGTCCAACACCACAGCCACTAAAAAATTACGGCGCGTAAGCGCAAAAGTAACTGGAACACCAATGCATTTCTCCGAAATGTTCGGGAATTAATATCCCGAAGCTGGTGCCATCCTGAGAATTAGTTCCTAGTGCATCCGCCGTGTGAATTCCACGGCTAGAATTTGTAAATTGCAACACGGGCCATAAGTTAATATGTTAAACACCTAATTGGTGATTTTTTAATTAGTTGATTATGCATTTCAATTTTTTATGCAAGTAATGTCCACCTCTTCGAGTAGACCAGCTCATGAACTAGCATTGTGCTATCTGCCACAGGCAACCTTTACAAATTTTTTTGAAAGTGTTTGCTTGAAACACCCCGTATTTATGGCCTCTGCATGCAAGATGCGATGTTTCCATCCCTAATGCGTAAATGTTGTAAATAATTAGAAGAGCTTTTTTTTATTATGTCGCCAGTCGTTAGCATTGCCTACTGGAAAGAGAATCAATATTGCGACACATATCACTCACGTGCTTTTCACACGCCATTGATAGAAGATCTGCCGAAGGGGTCACTGAAGTTTGCAGGTTTCTTTCAGCGCCAAAAAAGCACGCAAGGTAATTTGAAATGAGGTGAACATACATAAACATATTCATTCTCTAGCTATAGGCTATCCATTTCAACACTTTCAAAAATTCTTAAAGGTTGCCTGTGGCAGATAGCACAATTCTAGTTGATGAGCTGGTCTACTCGAAGAGGCGAACATTACTTGCACAAGAAATTAAAGTGCATAATTGAATCATTAACAATAATTCACTACTTAAGTTTTTAACTAATTACCCGATGGCCCATATTGCAATTTACAGATTGTAGCCGTGGAGTTCACAAGGCGGATCCACTTAGAATTATTGAGTGAAGGAATTAATAGTGAGGAAACACGGATGAGGTAGCCGCCACTGGTGCTTCTAATGCGCTTGTCCTCCTATTGTCAGGATTTGCCGAAATAAAGTGAAAGTATAAATTAAAAGCCGTGCATGTGCGTGCCAACAATGGTGCCGTAAGCTTTTAGCCACAACAAAAGTGAAAATGTGGAGGCAACACAAGAGAAACCTCAAATTATGTAGGTAACAGAACTCCGGTAATGACATTTTAACGGCGGGGGGGTGTTGGCTACGGATCTCCTGGGGGGGCTCAGCCCCCCCGGGAAAATTCCGGTGGGGGCTCGAGCCCCCCCCCCCCCCCGTCGTCGGCGCCTATGCCGTTGGCCACAGCGTTTTCCGTCCTGTAAACCGCTCGCGTAATCAGTCGGCAGACCAAAATCATTCTCGTGTCGGCATAGTGTGAATCAGCCTTTAGAGCCGTCGCTTCGATGGGTGCCGCCATGTTTGTTTACGCAAAGCTTTTGGGGCAGCTTTTGGGGCTTCCGCTAAATCAGTGAAATAGCGTTCCCGACGCAAAACCCAAACGAAGCTTGTGTCTCGTGCATGCGCAGTGGCTTTGGCGCTATTTCTTTGGGGCCACTAATCTAAAACTCTCTAATGTCAGCTAGAATATCGGCTATCCCCGTTTGCTCTCTGATCCACACCGCTCTCTTCCTGTCTCTTAATGTTAGGCCTAACACTTTTCGTTCCATCGCTCTTTGTGCGCTCCTTAACTTGTTCTCGAGCTTCTTTGTTAACCTCCAAGTTTCCGCCCCATATGTTAGCACCGGTAGAATGCAATGATTGTACACTTTTCTTTTTAGCGACAGTGGTAAGCTCCCAGTCAGCATTTGGCAATGCCTGCGCTGTATGCACACCAATCCATTTTTTTTCTTCTGTAACTTTCCTTCTCATGATCAGTGTGTAATTGACCTAGATAAACATACTCCTTTACAGACTCTAGAGGCTGACTGGCGATCCTGAATTCTTGTTGTCTCGCCAGGCAATTAAACACTATCTTTGTCTTCTGCATAATAATCTTCAACCCCACTCTTACCCTTTCTCGGTTAAGGTCCTCAATCATTTGTTGTAATTTGTCCCAATTGTTGCTGAATAGGACAATGTCATCACGAAACCGAAGGTTGCAGATTACTTTTGCGGTCCTTCTAAGCATGCAGTGAATAGCATTGGAGAGATTTGTCTCCTTGCCTGGCCCCTTTCTTGATAAGTACCTTCCTACTTGTCTTGTGGAGAACTAATGTAGCTCTGAAATCTTTGTAGATATTTCCTAATATATTCACGTATGCTTCCCGTACTTTTTGATTACACAATGCTTCTATGACTGCTGGTATATCTACTGAATCAAATGCCTTTTTATAATCTATGAAAGCCATATTTATTTATTTTACTCCGCAGATTTCTCGATTACCTGATTAATGACATGGATGTGATCGATTGTTGAATATCCCTTCCTGAAACGAGCCTGTCCTCTTAGTTGATTGAAGCCAAGTGTTGCCCTGATTCCATTGGAATATTTTGGCTGAATATTTTATACAGTACTGAAAGCAAGCTAATTGCCCTATAATTTTAACAGCGAAGCTGTTTAAGCCGACCGTCAGTCCATAACGCGTTAACAAAAAACCTTGCTGCACGATGAAGTCGCCGGACGTTGCCTAGCGACCACCTTGCAGAGGGGCGTGTGGTTTGCCTCCTCTGCGTGCAGTGAACGTGTTGCCTTGAGGTAGGACGTTAAGGAGAGAGATGACCATGTGCGTGGCGCGCGCTAGGCTCGGGAGAGAGAGAAATAAATTATACGAGCACCAATGAGGCAACGCACCGAGTTGCTGTCGACGTCGTGCGCGTTTCTCCGCGTTCGCGCCGAACGCGCGCGGTGTCCGTGACTGCAGCAGGCGCCTCTGGCAGCGCCTCGGCAGGTTTCGACCAGCCACGCCCTGGCAAGTGTGGAGGCGCAGCTTGGCCATGACGTCACAGGGGAGATAAAGCTGGGAACCGCCGCGAAGGCGGCATAACTCTCGTTGACTCTGTCGCGAGTACATGTAGCCTTGACATGGGATGACCAAAGAAGATCCGGACATCCGAAGAAGAAACCGCTGATCTTGATGCGCGTCGCGCGCCGCGTCGGCGACGAGCCGATTCAGAATACCGTGCCTCGCAGCACTTGGCATTTCCTAGTAAAAGTTAGCCAAGCCTAGTAAAATCTGGAAGAAGCTAGGTCGATCACTAGCTCCGCTGTTTACTCTAGCGTTGCACCACTAGTGTAAGCTGCACACGTTTTCTTTTTAAATGCGAAGCATTTCTTGGCGAAGATTTTCCACTTTGACCGTATCTATCTAGCTATCCATCTATCCGCCTACGTTTTTATTATTTTTTATTTTTATTTTCAATTTTTTATTTTCATTGTATACGACTGTGTGCTGCGCTGACCTGCAGACCTTCGTCGACAGAGTTTCGGGCAAAGGTGTCCGTGTGTCTAGAGAGGGGGGACAGTATTGCAAAAGGGCGGGGGCGCAGGAGTACGAGGTGAGACAGCGCGCAAGCTGGTATGCAAAAGCTTGCAGTGAACACAAGCATTGCGTCAGCGTTAATACGCGTCACAACTTAAAGAAGTGCTTTTTCGAACATTCGTCCGAGTCGCCAACAGCGACAGAAGCATAAACAAAGTAAAGGGTGGGGAGACAGCAGGCGGCCAAGGCGGAGGCGCCGCCAAGGTAAAAAAATATCACAAGGCGTAAAGGGGGGGGGGGGGGGGTAGTATGCCACCGCCGTAGTCCCGCACAGCCCATACCAATGGCATAGAGCCGTGGTTATGCGAGGAATCGAGACAAACTTCGGAACAGCTCAGTCTATAAGGACAGACTTGTAGTAGGCGCGTTGCATGTAAATGTACCGTGCTTGTAATTAGTGAAGCCATTTTAAACATACTGCTTTATTGTTAAATTCGAGTCGCTGACTTACTAATGTTTGAATGTGGACTGGTTGGTTCTTCGGCATATTTTGACAAAAGATAACGTGTAGAGGAAAAGCGCTTTATTTTCTGAAAAAGACGTAATTCCATTCTCATTCCATTCCGGCCAAATGGCGTTTAATTCTATTGCCATTCCATTCCTCCAAGCGTTGTCACCATTCCATTCCCACTCCATTCCGGGGTCGCGAAAATGTGGCATGATTCCGGAATCATTCCAATTCAGGAGTGATAACTGCGCAACACTGATTGCCACAGGGCGTGGGATCTACTGGCTTTTTTTTTTTTTTTTAGATTCTCTAACGTGTCTTTTCTTATGGATTAGTATAACGTTGGCATTCTTCCAGTTCTCTGGTACACTTGAAGTCCTGAGGCATTGCGTATAAAGGGCCACAAGCTTTTCAAGCATGATATCTCTTCCGTCTTTTATTAAATCAACTGTTATTCCATCTTCTCCGGCCGCTTTTCCCCGGGTCATGTCTTGCAAGGCCCTTCTAACTTCATCGCTAGTTATAGAAGGAGCCTCGGTATCCTGCTCATCATTACTTGGAATGAAAGTAGCTTGACTGCTATGGGTACTGTACAGGTCGTCTGCTGCTTTTACCATGTCATCGAAATTGATGATGATATTATCCTGCTTATCTTTCAGTGCATACATCTTGCCTTGTCCTATGCCAAGCTTTCTTCTTACTGATTTCATGCTGCGTCCATATTTTACTGCTTCTTCAAGCTTTTCCATGTTATAATTCGGAAGATTTCTTACTTTCTTCTTGTTGATCAGTTTTGACAGTTCAACAAATTCTATCTGATCTGTTGTGTTGGATATTTTCATGCTTTTTCGTTTATTTATTAGGTCCTGTGTTACTTGGGAGAGTTTACCTACTGGTTACCTTGGTGCCTTACCTCCCATTTCAACTGCTGCTTCTGAGATCCGCCTGGTTACGGTTTCATTCATTACCTCTGCGTTATCTTCATCTTTTGGTTCTAAAGCTGAATACTTGTTTTTGAGCACCAGCCTGAATTGATCTGTTTTTGCCCTTACTTCGTCTAGGTTGGCCTGTTTCTTTTTTGACTAATTTTACTCTTTTTCTCTTCAATTTGAGAGAAATTCTTGACCTCACTTACCTATGGTCACTGCACATATCCTGCACTATGCTGGGATCGGCAGAGAGTATGAAATCCATTTCATTTCTTGTTTCTCCATTAGAACTTTTGCAGCTCCACTTCCTGTTGCTACGCTTCCCGAAGAAGGTATTCATTATTTGGAGCCTATTCCTTTCTGTGAATTCTACCAACAATCTCTCCTCTAGTGTTCCTAGAATCGATGCCGTAGTTGCCAATTGCTTGCTCACCCACTTTTCCCCCACTTTTGCATTGAAGTGGCCCATGACTACAGCATACTGAGTTAGCATTTTTCTCATTGCTAATTCAACATCTTCATAAAACTATTCTATTTCTTCATCATCGTGATTGGAGGTTGGGGCGTAGGCTTGTACCTTTATTTTATAGCTCATATTCAGCTTTATTACGACTGCTACCCTCACATTAATGCTGTAGAATTCATCAATCTTGCCCGCTATGTCCTTATGGATTACAAATCCTACCCCGTATTCTCTCTTATCTGAAAGACCTCTGTAGCAGAGAACGTGGCCGTTAGTCAGTTCAGTATAAGCCTCACCAGGTCTTCTAACCACACTAAGGCCAATAATATCCCAGGCGATGCCTGATAATTCCTCCAACAGTGCTGCTAAGCTAACCTCACTCTAGAACGTTCGCATGTTGAACATTGCCAGGTTCAGTTTCCAGTACCGGCCTGTCCGGATCCAGAGATTCTTAGCACCCTCTGCCGCGTCGCAGGTCTGACCGCGTCCTCGGGTCTGACTTGGTCAGGTCCGCAGCTGCTGGGGACTGAGGGCCATGGGTTAATTGCAGAGGTCATGAGGGACGTAGTGGCCGAATACTGCACCAGACAGGCCAATTCCTCTTCTGGTGAGGTAGTGTCTTTGTTGAAGCGTAGTGGGCCTTCCTTATTTGGTTGCACATGGACTAGTATAGCCTCACTGGCTCTTGGCAATTTTTTACCGGTGTCAGGTGCCACACCAAGCCTGGAAATGTAGTGGACTGGAGGAGGATTCGAACCTACGACCTTCGGATTAGAAGCCCGGTGTTCTACCTCTGCTTCATGCCACCACATATCTTTACGTTATAGCGTCCCAGAACTCACACTAAGTGCACCGTCGTGGGTTTGTGTGTGTATGGTATGTCCCAACAATTGGTGTTGGCGATCACAAGCCAATCACGTGGACACCAGTCATGGGGCTCTGATAATGCCATGCTCTCCACAGCTATGCAACCAAATTAGGTTTCCCCACCGCGTTACACGCATCTTCGGCTTCTGCTCGAGATAAAGTTAGGTAAGGTAAGAGGTAAAGAAGTCTGGCGTCTGTGGGGCCGCGTTGCCGTCTTCGCTCCCTTACCAGTGACAACTCTAAGTTGACGTCAAATGGACGATGTGGTCTCACACTGGGAGAGAAAGATTCTAGGGAGTAGCAAACGGCTGTATGTCTACGCGTATATTGACCTCGGAGCAATGTTTTATCAAGAAGAATGCCTCTATCTGTATTGGCGTAGCTTCCCTAAGGCTGCACGCTTGTGATTGAACTTAGAACTTGCTCCTACCACCAATGACTGATTTTTTCAAATACTGTTTTGCATGCTACATAAAGACTTGCAGTGCGGAAATGTATTTTAACTTCGTGTGTGTTGTTTTGTATTTGTTATTATTACGTGTGACATGGTACACGTTTGAATTTCACTTAGTTACTGTATAAACACTGTGTAACATTTTGTAAAAGTTATGCTGCAACCGCATGTGCTTGACCTACTAAAGGGAGGCTGGGCCTTTGTCAGGTGTTGCAAAACACCTTTAGCCAATTCTTCCTCGATCTTCAGTGTATTTTGTGAACCAAAATAAAAAAAAATTTGTTGTTGTTGTTGTTAAGTTCAATTTTATGCAATGTGCTCTTTGACGTGACTTCATGTCCCTGTTTCAGTCGCGGTGACAGTACGCATGCGCAGCTCATAGGAGGGTGGCCTAAGAAGAAACAGTTGAGAGTAGTGCTCGTCCTTCCCTGTTTTGTTGTTTTATTTGTGTCCGGCCACCACTTCGTGCTATGCTACCATAGAGTGCCCGACCGACTAGTCCAACAGTCAGTCCTCCTGTAAAATCAGCATTTCGGCAGAAAGTGCTTCTCATATTCTCGTAGAAAATGTGGTCACACGGTAATGCAGAAAGCTGAAGCAGTTGTTGTTACGCATCTAAGACATTTCCAGCGTGTCAAGAAAAAATATGGTTCATCGCTCTTTCAAAGGAATTGGTAGAACATGACAGTGAAACGTGTCTTCACAGAAGCTGTTGCACGTTTGCTTCGTGAACTCGCGCTCCACTGCAGCGAAAGGCGCACGATTTGCGGGTAGGCGACCGTGTTGCAGGTTTGCTTGGCTTGCGGCGTCCTGTTGCCGAGTCGTTTCGGCGAAGATACAAGCATTTTGGTCCGGCTCCAAGTGTCTTGGGCAGCCAGTTGAGCTGCGACGCGCTCATCTTCAGAAATGCGAGTGGCAGAGTTCGCAGCATGTGCCGGCGAACGCGCGAAAGCGTTCTGCCTGTTGCTGGTGTCTATCTCGCTGCACTAAAGCGAGATTCGCACGTCGACTTCGTTGCCTTTCTGCACCGCTTAGAGCAGCAGCTTTCTTGGTTAGTACCATCGCAAGCGAAGCATTAGGCAGCGTGTAAGCACTGTTGATTCATGCTGGAGCTGCACTCTGTAGGCGATGAGGCATCACAGGCTAATCGGGCGTGAAAGACAAACCATGTGCGGAAACTGCATGTCACCTCAGCAGAAGGCCTAGACCGCGTACACCAGGCTACACCGCATTGGAGCCTCCGCTGCGCTGAGACTAGCGAATCGCTCACTGTCGGCGCTCCTCAGGGTCATGATACATGAGAGCGGCTTGTTGGGCTAGTTGGTACTTGGTTATATTAGGAGAATGCCAGCAAACTTGAAATTAAAAGAAATCGAGAAGCAGACAAAGTGACCGGAAGGTGGCTGGATTAACAACTGCACTTCATTCTTGAAAACGTTCCCTAAGTCCTTACTAAACATGCGCAAGGCAGAACATATCAAATACGCGGTCAACACCTTATCTACACACGGTAACACTGATCAAGAAATGGAAGCTCTTTCTCGGTAAGGAACACGGATGGTGCACTTGCACACTTCTCGGGGCCAATTTTATACACGCGATAGGCTTCAATCAACTCTTTCTTGCTTAGTCTTAGCCTTCCCCACGATTGATATGTCAGTGAAGATGGGATTGCAACCGCACTCCTTACAAAGTCCAATGCGGTGGAAAAGACGCATCTAATGCAAGACAGTGCCGCCCAGCAAGAGAGGAGCGGCAGGCTATCGCAAGACTTCGATCACTGCAGTGGCTCAATCTGGGCACAAGCGTTTGAAAATCAGAAGCAGAAGGGATCGCGAAGTGCGAGACAAAATAAAAAATAACTTGGTGGTTATGCCGTATGTACATGGCATTTGCCGAGGATCTCGGAAGATTTTTCTCCGGCGATGGGCTCCTGGCAGCCTAGCCCCGGGCACCAACAGCCATAACCGTTGGACAAATAAAGTTTATTCCTATCCTATCCTTCACACAGATTGAAAAAGGTTCCAGCAAAAAACGACGTCACATTGGTTCGTTCTGCGCCTTGTAAGCTTGCAAAATTTTGCATCAGGGTCTCACAGCACAGTTCGCGAAGGAGTGCGTGCAATACCAAGCATTTCTCGAAGCACTGCACGTGCGACAGATGTGTAGTGTACAGTATTCCTTTGAAATGTGGTAGAGACTGCGTAGGACACACAGGTCGCTGTGTGAATGATCAGATGCGTGAGCATGCCAATCACAGGCACGGGAGGTAATCTTCCGCTACATTGTAAGGAGTGCGGTCGCAATCCCATCTTCAGTTAATCGTGGGGAAGACAGACTCAGCAGGAAAGAGAGTTGATTGAAGCCTATCGCATCTTGGCCGCGAGAAGTGTGTAAGTGCGCCATCTGTGTTCCTTACCAAGAAAGAGCTTCTATTTTTTTATCAGTGTAACCGTGTGTAGATAAGGTGTTGACCGTGTTTTTGATAGGTTCTGCCTTGCGCATGCATGTTCAGTACGGACTTAGGGGAAGTTGTTTTCAAAAATGAAGTTCAGTTGTTAGTCCAGCCACCTTCCTATCACTTTGTATATGTCTGCTTCTCGATTTTTTCTATATTCAAGTTTGCTGACATAGTCCTAGTATTTCATGATGCAGTACTTCGCTTCACCGCTCCTAGATGCCGGTGTCATTCCTGTCAAGAGACAGGTGTTATGTTATTCAATGAAAACAGTGAACAGACAGTGTCAGTACATGGCCAGGAAATACCTTGGGTAAAAGAATGCAAATACCTTGGTGTATGGATAAATGAAGGCGATAGATATCTGGAAACATAGGAAAAAACCATAATAGCAAAAGGGAAGAGAAATGCGGCCATAATGAAACACAGAGCGCTATGGGGTTACAATAGGTACATTGTTCATTGTGTTCATTTCTGTATTATGCAAATAATGTACTAATGTGTTTCCACCCCTTCTGTAATACCTCTGTCAAGGGGGCTTTAAGGCAATAAAATGAAATGAAATAAGTACGAGGTGCTCCGGGGTATATGGAAAGGTGTAAAGGTTTCAGGACATACATTTGGTAATGCGGTTGTTTGTTTGAAGTCCGGGGTACAATTGGGATTTGATGGCAACCAAAGGTCAGTGGGAGGCCTTGCATTGGGCGCTCACGGGAACACTACAAATGAGGCTGCGCAGGGTGATATGGGCTGGACAAGTTTTGAAGTGAGGGAAGCGCAGAGTAGAATTGATTATGAACAACAACTGAGGGCTATGGAAGAATGTAAATGGGCTGGGAGAGTGTTCAGATATTTGTACAAGAAAAACATTGATCCACAGTGGAGCAAAAGAACAAGGAAGCTTACCAGCAAGTACGCGACCCGTATATAGTGAGTAACATGGCAACAAAGAATGTCAAGCGCAAAGTCAGAGTCTGAGGCAATCTCATGGGTGGCAGCAATAGAAAAGAATCCTTCTATGAGTAACTCCTGAAGAGTAAAAAAAAATGAAATCAGCAAAGAAACAATTTACGATAACTCAAAGGGAAGCTCTTTACTTTTCGAAGCGAGATCAGGATGCTTTACTTATAAAGTGACGTACAATAAAGAAGAAGAATGTGCTTGTATCGGTAAAGCTAGGGAAACAATGGAGCATGCTCTATTAGAATGTGAAGATATCTGCCCAGCGGTCAATTTAGGCACCTCTGGCTTCCTTGAAGCCTTTGGGTTCAGCGAGAGCAGGGTAAGCATGTCCACAATAGAGATTAGTAAGAGGCGGTCGGAAGATTGGAGGAAGAAAAGTTGGGAAACGGCAAAGAACGGACAAAAACAGTTTCCCATAGGGGTTCAGAAAGTTTGGTAATGGAAATCCTCTGTTTTCTTTTTTTTATGACAGGTAGGTCATTAGACAATATAGCAACGAGCTTGGTGGCGCAACCCACAGCCCCGTTCCAAAGGGGACGCTCCTAGCATCCATCCATCCAGAAAGCATATTTCACGCGTTCACGCCAGTTGATGGTGGATCCCGGTATAAAACACTTTCGTGTTAATAAACAGATAAAGCCTTACATCACAGAAAACACCTATTTTCTATCCTGTTGTGTAATACCGACGTGGGTGACAAGTAACATCAGATTTCACATGGGTTTTGGTCCTCGCAGTATGTGGTGTGCAAGACATGACATCTATGACATGTTGCCGGCTCCTGTACATGCAGCCAGCAGTGTAGCCTTGGAGATATGTTTTGGTTATTGACAGATAGCTATCGCTGGGGCGTAGATTGAGACACCACTTATATGGTTTCTAATATCTGCTCTTTTTGTGGGTGTTTGATAGCGAATTTATTGCTTCTGTTTATATAAAACTCGGCTCTTTCTGCCAATAAATTTTCATTAAGATGAGCATCTATGACCATGTTTTGAATTTTTGAGACTTGATGCTCATCAGCGTGGCTATCATTATGTGCACCCGGGAACAAAAATATTCGGACCACAGGCGCATTAGAAACACAGAACTTACTCGTAATTCCAACTGAAACTAAGGAGCTGCTCCGGAAAGTTCGCAGTGCCAAGTCTGGACCGCAGTTGGCAATTTTAAGTCACATTTATAGGTGAAGAGGTAAATCGCGCTTACGCGGAATCATTTCGTCCGCATACTTTCCTGAATGGAAGCACAGTGTACTCAGAGGTCAACCGGTCCTCCTTACAATATCATGTCCAACCAAATGCACTAGAGTTGGCAACAGCCGGCTCGACCAAGTTGAACGAGAGATGAAGCTGAATAAGTGTTCACTTTCTTCTCTCTTGCAGAAATTGAAGCAGCTGTCGCCTCCTCTGCCGCCCGAGAAATGCAAGTTCGCGCTCACCAATGAGAACCGCCTCAAGAACAGGTCGATCGAAATACTGCCCGGTACGTACAACGCTGCCGACCCCTCAGCACATGTCGGGCTCAAAGGCCACCTAAAATGTGCATTTCACCTCTGTGTCCCCAGAGATGCAAAATTCTTTTGTTTTGCATAAGCTCACGCTTCGCCATCAGCCTTTTCGTTTAGGCGAACGTTCTTTGGATATGCACGACATAAAGAATATACTATATTCTTCTTTGTTTTCTTTGTTTTAAACATTATTACAGCGCTTACACTCGGTGAAAGACAATGAGAGGCGCAGCTTGATGCAAATTTCGCAGGCAATATCCCTTTTATATACACATTTCAACGTTCAAATTTATTAGAATGACTGCATCATTGTGCCACAACCTATGACTGATTTGATTTAGGTAAACTGTAGATTGCATTGAGCAACACTTAAAAAAATGGTGTATGGCCATGGTGCCGTATTTTCACGGTGTATCACATGGCCTGAAAAAAGATAGACCAACGCACAAATTTATAAAGCCTTACAAGGATCCCCATAATTGTTCCGAAAATGCCAAAGGGTGCACCACAAAACACCGCCGGCCCTACGTGGCATGCACTGACGGTGTGATGTACAAAGTTGCACATTAATGCAGAAGGCACAGTGGTAGGCACTGTTTAACGATCGGTTGCTAGAGGAGGACAATAACGTAATATCTCTGTCACACAGGCAACCGTGTGACATACTTTATACTCCATAAACATAAAACTGCATAAAGCAGAATTATGGCGAAGGAGTTGCGGCCGTGTTGCATAGCACTTAGCCAGCTTTGGAAGGAATCCGCAAGGAGCGCCTGCTGAGCTTACGTCCACATGCAACGGTTTCGCCTATAAGAAGCCAACAAATTACTTGTACTTACTAATTGAATAAAAGAAGTGATAAATTAATGGAAATAAAGTGGATGAAAAAACAACTTGCCACAGGAAGAGAACGATCCCACGTCTTCGCATTACTCGTGCGGTGCCCTTACCATTGAGCTACCGCGGCCCCGTTTTCCCATCCACTTTCTGGGGTATTTATGTTTTACTATGGGAGATAACCCTGGGAGTGCTAGCCAGCGCCACCACTCACAAACCTTGGTGTCGGATGTGCAGCATCCTTTCTGCCGCAGGCGTCAATGTTACGTGATCTTTTTTTGGGTGAAGACAACTGGTCAAGTAATTTAAGTACAAGTAATTTCCCCTAGGCTGTCCTCGCTTGTTGGCTTAATTCTTATGGTATGAATAATAAAAACAGGGCCCCCCGGTTCCCCTTCCTTCTCGTTTATGTCGCCTATAATTACTCTTAAAACATCCTTAATCACAGATATTTTTGGGAAAACCCACAATCTAATAAATGAAGGGGAAAATGTGTTTTAGTTTTTCAGCAACCTGTAGCTGCTATGCATAGCGAAGTAAAAAAATGACGGGTGTTTTCCGTGCCAAAACCACGATCTAATTATGAGGCGCGCCGGAGTGGCGAACTCCGAAATAATTTGGACCACCTGGGGTTCTTTAACGTGCACCTAAATCTAAGTACACGGGTGTTTTGCACTTCGCCCCCAGTACACTTCGCCCCCATCGAAATACGGCCGCCGTGTCCGAGATTCGATCCCACGACTTTGTGCTTAGCAGCGCAACGCACTACGCAACCATGGCGGCTATGCATAGCAAAGTTGACAGCTATGCTTGCAGCACTGCACTTTTGTTTCGGTGGGTGTTTGTTGACCATGAAGGAATAAAAGCTTCCTTCCTCTGTTTTGTTGAATCACAGCCGTTGGTTGAGCGTGGCGTGACCGACCGCAAATTGTGATGGTTTGCGAGTTTCTTTGAAATCGTCTTCCCAGTTCTCCCGCTCAGTCTATGCACATCATGGCTCAGTCTATGCAGCCAATGGCTGAGCCACAGTGTTTGACATTGTCCAGACTTCAGGACATGGGGCGCCCCAAAACAACTGTCGATATCGGTAGTGGAAACATTGCTACAGAAAATAAAGCTCATGCAGGGTGTGCGTGAAAGCACCACTGATGTACGGGAACCGCCGAGACGGAAAGCGGCGCACGTTCACCGTGTTTCGCATAGATTGAGGATGAGCGGCCAGCGTTCACATGTCACCATTGTCTTTTGCGCTCCCAATAGATTGTCCAGGCTGACCTGACCTGTAAATAGGAAGAAAAAAAAGGACACTGTAACATCGATCGTTGAATGCACTCAGAACTTAGTGCATAATGTCCGCTTCTCATGTGGTCAGACAAATGTAGGGCAAACCGGAAGGTGTCTCAACGTGCGCCTTCAAGAGCAACATAAAAAAAAACTCACAGGCCTGCACGGCACACGCACCACAGTCACAGCGTAAGCTGGTTGAGCGGCACAAGAGTAACTCCAATTTTGGCACCACATACGACAGGGTCTTCACGGCAAAGTGTCTTCGCTTCTATTTTGACGAGAAGGATCTGAACTGTCCTCCCGGCGTCGACGGCGAGCTGCGGTTTGTAATGCTCTCTGCACAGCAGTCTGCTGAGCCTGATGATGACTGGTTGTAGCCGCGCACGTAGCTCTACGATTCGATTCTTCAGCAGCGGTTCGTACCTTGCGAGGAGACGCCATAACGTGTACCGAAGAGGTACCAAGAATACGTGGCGCACATCTAACATCGGGATAGCGTTGATTGCGCGCCTCGTCCGAATCGCATCGCGTCTGACTCGCATCTCGTCGCACGCGGCGGTTGCAGGCACGTTAACTAGATGGCGCCACCATACTGGCAGAGGCTCGGGTCGTCTGCGCCTGCACGCCTGCCTATGGGGCGCGTTTAAAGAGAATATTTCTGCTGTTTGGTAGCTAGCGCCTGCGTGGCTCAGTGGTAAAGTATCCGACTCCCACGCAGCGGGCCTGAGTTCGATCCTAATGGAGAGCGGGTACTTTTTTTCGCATTCTCGGCGATAGCGGTTACGGCCAAATGATGATACCGATGATGCCGGTGGCGGCATCATCGCGACCCGAAAAGGCTATTGGAATGAGCACATAACAGCTTACGCTGTAAAAAGTTCAGAAGGGCTTCTTGGCAAAACATTGCTCAGGGTTCTTTATAGGCACTACAGTTATCGCTAGGCACATTCGTGAATAGACCGGACTTGCAATAGAAGCAGCAGCAATTGAAGAGAAGAAAAAAAGCGGTAAGCAAGCCTTCACTATCGACCAAGGAGCTTTCCTATTTGGGGTGCGCGAGAAAGGGTGCGCCCGCTCTTTGACATTGACTGGTGTCGAATGCTTTGTGTTGTGTCAATATAAGCAAGCGTCAGAGTGAAATCACGCACGTGCACCCCCGTGTGCTCTGCATAAATTAATATCACTTGGAAGACAGCGCGCGTCTTCGTTTGTCGCCGTCCTTTGTCAAACATCGTGGATCAACACCAACAATTGAGTGACTGGCACTTTCTCTTGTGCTGCCAGCGCAACTGGCAGGGACTGTCAGCATCGTTCATGGGCTTCTGATAAATATTGTGTAAGGAATTCCATCAAAAAAGAGCGATGCGTAAAGCAAGTACAAACGAAGGAACGGCGGCAACAACAGCGCACACAGGCCAACTAATTCATGATGACCGCAAGATGGCTTCCCGTGATGGATGGTTAGCCTAGTGAAGCATACGTGCGTAGCATAGTTGTAGGAGAATGAATGCGCTCATGCGCTTAAAGTAGTTATAGACAATGCACGTTTTCAATGAAGTTTACAAAGGAACACCTTTAATATTGTTAATTATGTTGATTGTGGCGATTGCGTGTTCAATTTTTCTCGTAGCTTCAGCTTACTGGTGAAGTGTACTCCCTCCAGCGATCAATGGAAATCGCCAAGCTTTCTCCGCGAGAAGCTCCATTAAACTTCACTATCGTTAGGGTGACCGTGTGACACTGATTGTATCTCCCTCGGGGTAAAAACGAGAGTTCACGGGCGCCTGTCCATTAGGAAAAAGTTCATTTAGCCGCGAATTGCAACAAAACAGTTTACAGACTCTCAACAGAGATAACAGAAGCCGCTCATACGGAGTCTGCGTTCCCTTAGTTTTTTTATTGCGATAGCAATTGTTTGGACACTTCAAGTGGATTTATGTCGTTGGCGTCGCCGTGAGGTTGCATGTAAAGTCCAAGGGTGATAAAATGGCCGCGCGCCGTATGCTATATGCGCGAGTGAAAATGCGCGAGGGATGCGCACTTTCACGGAGAGCGAACGCACGACGGAGAGCAAACGCGATGTATTCCGTAGTGCGAAAGGATGTGGGGGGATGGGATGGAGGGAGGGGAGGCAACGTTTAGCTGCGGCACCAAATATGTATCTTGCGACCGGGCGCAAGGGCAACTGGCGACTTAATCTCCCACGCGAGAGGAGGAAAGCAGGAAGGCAGCACGGGAAGGAGGGGGCGCGGCTTTTACTCTGCGAGCAACCGCGTACTTGTACTTTGCGCAGCTGAGGGCTATCACGTGCACTGTATCTTTAAATCAATCTCCACACGGCTCTTACCTTTGTATGGGCTGTGCTTTCGCCGCTCAGTTTCCATTGAAGCGATAGACCGCACTAACCTTCGCTCGCTGCTGCTGCCGCGCTTGCTCACGCCAGCGTTTTGACAGTGGTTGTCTGCGGTCATCGAGTGAGATCTATTCATGTTTGCTTGTGCGCGCTGACACTAAGGTTGTTAATTCAGTTAGTAAGCGAATGTGTCCAAGTTTATGCATCCAATAAATCTACTATCCTTACTCCGTATAGCTCTCTACTAATTTGCTATCGCAATTGATGCTTTGCCTTTCGGGCGAAAGTGCGAGTTTTATCAAGAAGAAACCTACAATTGTTCAATGTCACATATGCGAGCCATGTAACATAGACAAGTATCTTGCTTGTGTATTTGTTTGTTTGTTTGGCTTGTATGCATGTGCTTGCATGTGCTTTTCATATCTGTTTTTATGCTTTTTTGTTACTACATATACTGTCTTACGGGAGAAATTTATATAATAAAGCAGCTGGAACTCCGCACTGGTCGTGTCGCTTTCTTTGTCCTCTACCAGCATTGTTAATTTATTGCCATCAGTTACCAACTAATCCAAACCAACACTTCACTGAATCTACGTGCCAGGTTTATTTCTCCCAGAGCACTATTAGATCTTGCCATTGAGTACGGGAGTTGGACGACATTGAGAGGGACTTAGAGAACTAAAGGTTCATTTACATTATGTACAGGAGTATAATCAGCAATGTAACAGTAAAAGAGTCATCGTTATTCATTCATTCATTCAAATAACTTTATTGAGTGCCCTGCGATTTGGTGGGGTGGGCCTAGACCCCACCTAGGCTTCGGCCAAGGGTTGTTGGCCCTTGGCGGCTTCCTCGACTCGCTGGACGGCCCAGAGTTGGTGCTGCAGGTCCGAGCTGAGCAACGCAGACTCCCAGCGCGCGCGGAGGCTGTCACTGTTTGAGGCTGCATCACTGTTATCGTGTGTTATACCCGCACATTCCCATAGGATATGCTCTAGGGTGGCTCTAGAGTCGCAATGTCTGCACTTGTCAGTCGTGTATAAATCTGGGTGTATTATGTGCATGATAGCTGGACTCGGATAGGATCTGGTTTGTAACTGCCGCCATTCGACAGACTGTTTTTATTGCTGGCAGCAAATCGGACGCTGCGGCCCGCGGCAAGAAGAACATCACTTTTCTCGATCTGTCTCTCGCTTATAACCCCTTCATTCTGTTGGTAGTGGTGGGGTCACGTCATTTTCAGCCAATCATCGAGTCCATTCAGTTGTCATTTTGATCCAATCATCGGGCCCGTGCTGGTGACGTCATGTTCGGCCAATGGGAACACTCCAAGGGATCTATTGCCCGATGGTGGCCTTCGTCCAGCGTTTCTTCCTTGCCTGGTATGCGCTCAGCTGTCTAGAGGTCCCGGGTGGTTCTCGAATGACATTGCAGAGTAACGAAGCAACTTTTCTCGGGACTGGGTCAGCTACCTCCAACCGTGCCGGCCTCCCGTTGCACTTTTGGGAAGAGTCATGCGGGGGGGGGGGGGGGGGGGGGGTGCCAAAGCTCTACGCGCGGCACACGCGGTCGGGAAAGCCAACCAGTTGGACGAGTCCGGTATCACGGTCGACGCGCTCCTGCGCACCATGATTGGCAGGCGACGGCGAGTGGTTGCGTTCGGAGAACTTGACCGATGCCAGGAAAAGGGTCCATATCTAAGAGCACCGTGCAAACAAAGTACAAGCTTCGTACGTAAATAACGCCCCTAAATAGGAAGAAAGTAGGACTTGGTCATAATTCCACAACTGCCAATTTATCTGTAGACTTGAAGCTTTCGGAGCACATGACCCCCATTATACCAAATAATAAATTGCTGGCACCTGCGGTTTTCTCATGGCACCTGAGAACATATTTAGTCGTTTCCTTTAAGTAGGCAGAAAATGAGTGTTCTAGCTATTTTTGTTTTAGCCCATAATTAACCTTCAAATATAAGCCTAGAAGAAGCCTCCAATATGAACCCCGAGCCCACTAATGGGGCGGATCTCAGCTCCTGGGAGAGGTGGCGTTCGTTAGTAGCACGGTGGAAGTAATAAAGTGTATAGTATAGAAGTATAATAAAGAAGTAATAGCGCTTGTCTTCGTCTTCGTTTCTTCTCGTGTCCGTGTTTTTATGCGCTTCCAAATTACCATTCCATGATGACAGACCAACAAGCCCACATCGCCACCCTCGTCGAAGTAATAAACTTTTCTCGAGTTTAAAACCTCGTTACTTCTGTGGCTTACCAACAAAGCTGCGACTCAGGAACAGTTAAGCGCATAGACCACGTGGAAGTAGACGCACACCTTCTTTCACCATCTCCTCGACATCTGTGCGCATGACCGTTCCTGAGTATGTCATGCCAACAAGGCCGAATGTCCACGCTCGTCAAAGCGTTGTGTCGTGATGGCGTTGAGACCTTGTTTTAAAAGCCGAGCTGTTTAAGCTCTTGGTTAGGCCGCGTAGTGCGAACCAAAAACTGCCTGGCGATGACGTCACTACGCACTGCCTAGCAATGCCTCGCACAGCTGGTGCGAGGCGTTGCTAGGCGACACACGTGATGTCATCGCTCGGTGAGGTTACCACCCTTTCCCAGGTTACCCTCGCCACAGTGGGAGGCGCGACCGATGTATCCGGCGTTCGTTGGCGTGCCCGGCTGCAGCCGGCGTCGAGATGCGACATACTGCATTTCGCGCCGGCCTCGTCGCCCAGCATGGACCGCATCCGCGTCTCGTCGAGCAAGATGGGCTGGGGGATAGCCGCGATTATGGAAGGCGCTAAAACTGACCCCTCTATTGTCCAACGTGTGCGCCGCACTGCCTAGACACATTTTATAAGAAAATGGGAGTTTCAGGATGATACGAAACTGCGAACTTGCTGCACGTGCCGCCACCAGTATCCATCTTGCTCGACGAGACGCGGTCCATTCTGGGTGACGAGGCCGGAGCGAAATCTCGACGCCGGCTGCCGCCACGCTTCACGCCAGACTATAGAGTGCTGCGCTGGCGTGGCGTCCCCGTGCCGAGCTCACTCGCACATCAGCACTACGTCGGACTATCAAGTAGCCGTTAGAACACTGCGCGCCGACCCCCGAGTATCGTATCGTCCCGATACTCGGGGTCGGCTAAGTTTGGCTAAAAACCATCCAAGCCAAACCAAGTTAAGCAAAGAAAAGCTAAGACAAAACTAAGAACCAGCTAAGTCAAACCAAGTTAAGGAAAGCAAAGTTAAAGCTAGGGAAGGAACACCAGCTTCGCTGTTTGCCCATTCCTCGCACCACTTAATGTCGAGCTGCCCCTAATTTTTTTGTTTGCTTCCTAGATGAAGACGGCAGACCAATTCTGGGGGCAGGAGCATCGTCCGTCTACATCAACGCCGTCTACACCAACGTAAGCAGCAGCTTCTATACTAGGCATTCGTACACAGCTTCCACACAGGTTAGTGAAACACATCCGCAGGTCTTCTGGCCTTGGCGTAAGTCCGAGTACAAAAAAAATGTCGTTTCCAAGCACTGCGTTCTACCTTATTTCCATCACAACTCAAGGGCTATTTATCTTCCTGCGTAATGAGCCTTTCAATCCCAACGCGTGGATTTGGTAAGCCTTCATTGTTTGATTGTGGACAGGCATAGTACAAGCATGCATTCTTTCAAATTTTAACGTTCCTTTACAAAAGTTCTCTAAAGCACAGCAGCTTTTTTGTCCACTTCGTGAGAATGGTGGGCAAGTCAAATTTTTTTTGAAGGAAGACGATGATGAATGTCGTCATTTACCGTAATAAGTTCCTATAAAGCTGCTCCAATTTCATCGAGGTTTTTTGGTATGCTTTCATTTGCCCATTTCCGTAACAACGATATTTTTCACTTCAATGTTCGCTTAGTGAGTGAGAGCCTCAGTGAGCATTTTGTTCTCAGTTTCAATTATCTCTCATTCCTGCCCTGAAACTAATCCTAGAAAAAATTCAGTACTAGTGGATGTTGCGTCACAAATCTTCTGCCGCCATGTATTTTTAAGCCCTTCAAGTGTAAGCGCAGTTAGATGCAGTTATTGAACCGATGCGCCACTTCCGCTCTTCTTTTGTCTCGACTAGCGCACTACAAAGGGGAAAGGACCCTGCCCAAGAGTTGGGCATTTTTTTTTTACAGCGAAACAGTTCTGGCAGATCGCGTCCGCGGAGAAAATGACGTATAGAACAACAAAGTGGGCGGATCCTGGTGATAGTGCAGAAAGGGTCCAAGCTCAATGGCACATACCCCTATGGGCTCGGGGACCTGTAACGCGCCCTTGAACTACCCTCGTCACACGTGGGACCAAAGAGACAAAAACAATGCACCGGAGCGATGCTGGTGCCCAAACGCTAGTCTATGACGGTGCATGTCGAAACATCAGGGATAAAACATAATAGTCTATGAACCTGCGTCTCATTCTCTCTTGACATAGCCATATCCCTAGCGACGTCATTAGTTGCCCCTTGAACTCTTCTTCTTTCTGGGGTTTTACATGCCAAAACCAGTCCTGATTATGAGGCACTCTGTAGTGGAGGGCTCCAGATTAATTTTGACCACCTGGGGTTCTTTAACGTGCATTACAACGCCAGATTTCGCCTCCATCGAAATGCGGCCGCCGCAGCCGGGATTCGATTCCGCGATCTCGCACTCAGCAGCGCAACGTCTTAGCTGACTGAGCCACCGCGGCGGGAGCCCCTTGGACTTGGTATGGGTAAGACCCGTGTCCCTCGCTCCAAAGAGAAAGAGCGCGCCTTCAAGGGAGCGCCGGCGCGCTGAACAGCACGGATGGATGCGAAAGCGACGAGAAGCCGAACGAGCAGCGGCCCAACGTGCTGCAGCCGATGGTGCAAGGTGGTGTGAATCTAGTCACCTAAACTCGCTCTCACTCACATACAGCATACGGCGCACGGCGACGCAACAAAGTTATCTGTTGTGTGCTTTTCAGCCATTTAACATAAGCACCAAATTAACAAATGTTAAATATAATTAAACAAAACCAACAGCTTTGCTGGTCTTCCATCTTCACATAGTGGAAGGGCTCTGAATTTTTTTCTTTCTCTTTGCAGGAATAAAAGTGGTGACTAAAGTCAGCAGATAAAATATATGATGGGCTAGACTGAGCCATCAGTTTCTGATATAGGTTTCTGTGAGCATACGAGAGACACTACTGCCGCTGCAAGAAATGTGGTGGGTAGCACCTGATGTTGCTCCATCCAGGTCAGAAATGTAGCTGCAATGTAAATGGTTTAGCATGAATGTATACGACTTGTTGTTGGCCTAGTTGGAACAGGTTCAGCTTCGTAGAAATGGCACTAAACAGGACGACACATGTGTCTGAGTTGCGGTATCTCGGAAGTGTTTTCAATGTTGGGTGTCCTTGCGCTCATGGTGGAGGGGGTAAGTCTTGCACCACCTTCGGGACATAAATTTGTTAGTGGCACCTGTCCCTTATTCTACTACTATGTGTCGTCTTGTAGATAATGGTACATCAGCCGCATTGTACTGCACTTGAGATATGACCTCGTACGCTGCCAAAGTGTCCAACTCTTTCGACAGGGCTACGCGAGCAGGAGGACATATATCGTCACGCAGTATCCGCTGATCATCACGGTGGAGGACTTCTGGCAGCTAGTCTACGACTCCGGCTCACAGACAATCGTGCTTCTCAACGATGTTGATGCCAAGGATGAGGTGAGGCGTGCGTCTTTTTCTTTATATACCTTCTTTTACTACGATATAAATTATAGGGACACCTCAGTCGAATTTTTGCCATCGTTGTCACATTGATGTTCCGTATAAAGTCCAAGATCTGTGGAGTACAATCAACCTCTCTATGTGGCTTTTATAGATTATGAAAAGGCATTTGATTCAGTAGAGATACCAGCAGTCACTGCTTAAACAAGGAGTCCAGGAGGCGTACATGAATACCTATGCAGAAAGGGGTCATGCAACGAGATACATTCTCTCCAACGCTATTCACTGCATGCTTAAAAGAAGTATTCAAGCTCTTAGACTGGGAAGGCATAGGAGTGAGGATCAACGGCAAATATCTCAGCAACCTTCGGTTTGCAGATGACATTATCCTTTTCAGCAACAATGGGGACAAATTACAACAAACGATTGAGGACGTTAACCGAGAAAGTGTAAGAGTGGGGTTTAAGATTAATATGCAGAAGACAAAGATAATGTTCAATAGCCTGGCAAGGGAACAAGAATTCAGGATCGGCAGTCAGCCTCTAGAGTCTGTAAAGGAGTACGTTTATCGAGGTCAATTACTCACAGGGGACCCTGATCATGAGAAGGAAATTTACAGAAGAATAAAATTGGGTTGGAGTACATACAGCAGGCATTCCTAAATCCTGACTCGGAGCTTACCACTGTCGTTGAAAAGAAAAGTGTACAATCATTTCATTCTACAGGTCCTAACATATTGGGCAGAAACTTGGAGGTTAACAAAGAATCTCGAGAACAAGTTAAGGACCACACAAAGAGCAAACGGGGATAGCTGATATTCTAGTTGACAGTAAGAGGGGAAAATGGAGCTGGGCAGGCCATGTTATGCGTAGGATGGACAACTGGTGGACCATTAGAGTTGCACAATGGATACCAAGAGAAGGGAAGCGCAGTCGAGGACGGCAGAAAACTAGGTGGGGTGATGAAGTCAAGAAATTTGCAGGCACAAGTTGGGATCAGCTAGCACAAGACAGGGGTAATTGGAGATCGCAGGCATAGGCCTTCGTCCAGCAGTGGACATAAATATAGGCTGACGATGATGATAAAGTCCAAGTGCGATAAGATGCTATCATGGTGGAACGGTTGCATAATCTCAAGTTTTAGAGACACGTTGAAGCAAGTGGTAGCACAAAGCGTTCGCTCCACTTTGTTAGCGCTCTTCATCACGCCAGGGTTGGGAAAGCGAGTGTTCGCGGTCATAGAGACCTGTTCACATTTGGTCGTGCGCGCGTGACACCATGCTTGGTAATTTAATTAGTAAGCGAATGTATACTGCAATTTATACGATCAATAAAATTACGAACCTTACTTCGTGTAGTTGTCTAATACTTTGCTATCACTATCAATACCTTGCCTTTTAAGCAGAACTCTGACTTGACTTTTGTATCCTTTCTTCTGTTCTTTCTTTCTGCTGCAAAGAGTATTTTTACGCTGAGCACAAAATTGCAGGGATATAGACTCGTCGATCGGCCGCAAAAGGGCACATCTTAAAAGTTATGTAGTTGTGACTCGCATTCTTGCACCTGAGACATCTCAGGCGTGTTCTAATAAATAAAGAAACCGCTCCTAGAATTATGTTCTTTGTAAATGTCGTTCATCCCCTAAGAAACACACGGCGCCACACTACGTGTTTACGTTTTACGTGAGCTGTCGCACGCCTTTTCGCTTTGCCGAGATAAGCAAAACGCCACGTGTTTTCTGGGCCCGCGTGAGACCGCAGCCACGAGCGAAATGTGGCAAAACGGAGCTGACAAGTGCTTTTCCACTCTCCCCACCGGTCAGGCACAAGTGAAAGACAAGTCGACCAGTCAAATACAGTCAAATCGAGCTGCGCTCCAGCTATCGTCAGCCACCGCAAACATAAACAGCGCACAACACTTCGCGCTGCCGGTGTCAGTCCGACTCGGTCCAGGCCACGCTGCGGAGCATTCGTGTTAAACGTGCTGACGACGGTACGAAACTGACGTACGACACTAGAGCAAGTCGATATGTATTTGTGATGCACAACCTAAATATCTGAAAACGTTCTAATATATGTCGGCTGATGCATACAAACCATTAGTTTTGATCGTTGCTTTCTGTATGCGTCGAATGCTCTTGCGTTAGAAGCAGGGCACGAGGTGTCTCAACTATCATACACCGAGCTTTAAAAGAAAACACGGATCATTATATGTGAATTAGACCAAGTGCATGTTGTTTAGAGCCTTGTTGGGAAACAGCCAGTAATGTTTTGTTCAGGACATCTAGTCATTTTAAAAGTCATTTGAAAGTTGGCGCACGTCCTTGTCGCTCTACCTTGTCCGCGTCACTTAGGCGCCATGGCCCCAATAGATAATGACAGTCGTCATTATTTATTATTGCGATAGCAATTATATGGACACTCTAAAGCAGATTTCTGCCGTCGGCGTCGCCGTCGCCGTCGCCGTGAGGTTCCGTATGACGTCAATGGAGATTGAAATCGTCGCCGCGCGCCGCCGAACGCTGTATGTGCGAGTGAAAGGGCGCGAGGGACGCGCGCTTTCACGGGGAGTGAACGCGCGGCGGAGAACAAACGCGCGTTCTGTGCCGTGCTCCCTTAAGGGCTGCAGAAGTAGGCGTCTCTTTCCTCCTTTACAATCACCATATATGTAGAGCAAACGCGCCTTCTTCTGACGCACGAAAGGCCGGGGGGGGGGGGGGGGAGGCGACTTTTAGCTGCGGCACCAAGTGCCTATTTATATCAGAGGCTCCGGCAACAGTCACCAACGCCGCACGCATTTTGTGCGAACGCGGGCAAAACGCCGATGGCGTCGACAACAGTTCTGCGTGTTGCCGGTGCTGCTGCATGTCCAAGTTTATACAGCTGATAAAGCTACTATCATTACTCCGTATAGCTCTCTACAAATTTGCTATCGCAATTGATGCTTCGCCTTTCAGGTGAAACTGTTATTGTGGTCGGCATGCATTTTTCCTAGATGATTAAAAAAGCTCAAATAAGCACACTCACAGCCACGCACGCACCCACTAGTGTGTCTGCATGTGTGCCTATCTGCGCTTTTTTAATTGTCTAAGACGGGTTTCCAACTAGCCCAACAGCAAGCTGTTCTGGAATTAATTTTTCTGTTCACTTTGATTAACCCCAACCAGACGGATTTTTGTCACACCCTTCTCGGTGAGGTGTCCGAGCTATGGCCGAACAATTCTGGTGAATGCGTTGGCAAGCTAAGCATAGCCGAGGCTGTCTAGTCCTTCCGTTTTCTTACACTGACGACAGTAGCGCACCCAGGATCTCTGCCAGGGGGGGGTTGAAAGTTTGCCAATACCATCTAAACCGCACTAATTTCGATTTCTTCACGGGAAATAGTCAATAAAATGCGCTTTTTGCGAGTGTGCAGACGATTGCGCGTCTTACATCTTAGTTGCAGTACTCAAATGCGTAAGAAATGAAAAGGAGTTAAACAAAAGGGGGGTGTTAAGTCGGCCTCAGGGGGGGGTTCCAACCCCCGAATCCCCCCCCGTCGGTGCGCCACTGACTGACGAATGTGTTTGATGTGATCCCAATGCAGACGTGCCCGGTGTTCTGGCCACATACTGGGAGCATGCACCACCGGCACTTGCGCGTCGATCACGTGTCCACCGATGTCATCACCGGTGGTGTGCTCCAGCGGAAGTTCAAGCTCAGGAACACAGCTAAGGTACATGCCCAAGTCCCACTCGACCGGTCTGGTTATGTGTTGACCTGAGCTGTCTCTTCGATTGAATGGAATTGATATCCTTGAAAGCTTTTTTAAGTTTCAAGTGGAGTATAAAGGCAGGGAGAGGCCCCTGCACCCTCGCACACAGTTGTGACGTACAGCACAGCACATACGAAGAGATCACATTTCGTTACATGCCGTGCGGTCGTACAGGGCAATCAAGAAATAACATTGGGTACAAATAAAATATCAGTGTATAGGCGTTCTGTTTATACAAAACAAATAATCAACTTGCCCACCAGTGTGGATATAATATAAAACCAATAATGACAATCCAAGCAGGGGCACCTGCGTAAGCAGGCGGATGGTTTCTTGCGACCACCAGACACAACAACCGCTCGTCGAGTCACTTTCATGAGAATTTAGCCTTGCACCACGCACGGTTATCACAGACCGTTGCATGCGGTCAATGTCACGAACTTTCATGGCGATTACTAAAGGTCATAGAATAAGGCACACGACCAATTTTCTTTGGTAAAGCTGACTAACAGCACCTAATCAGACGGTGCTGGCCTGTTATGTCCACACAGCCCACAAAGATTGGGACATGTACTTGGCGGCATGAGTCTTCGCTTTCAACACGTCGTGCCAGGAGATGACAGGAATAGCGCCATTCGAGCTCCGGTGCGGCCGTAGAGCAATTTTAGGAGAGCAGCTGTTGCTTGGACTCGCTTGGAAGCTACGGTACCACCGTTGGAGTTACCTTTTTGTGCGGCGACCACAGGACCTGCTCAAAGCAGCGTGAGATAAGAGCGCTTTATGCCCAGTGAGCCAATGCGCTGTTTTCTGTGGCGGTCTTCTTACGCTTTCACACCCGCCGACGCAGTCAGTGCATCAAGTTATTACCTCGCCGTGACGGGCCTTTCGGTGTCACCGAGCAATTTGGGCCTGTAACCTGTTGGTCTGCAGACAACTGCTGCATAACAGGGTTCGCTGCTTTCCTTCCATCCTTAGCAATTTAATGCCGTTCTTTGACACACTGGTGAATTCCCTGTCTGGTACAGACTGTCTTTCCGACATGGGGGGGACATAATACTACTGCGCAAATAGAAATCAACAGGTAGGGCAGCTGAAGACGAGCAAGGGCAGGAAGGAGCTAGTTTAGAAGCAATGGGGCCGTACTAAAGTAGTTCCTAGTTGAAGGAGTTGTGCCGTAGCATAACCAAACAAAACAATATTGCTGCCAGTTTTATACCATCAACGTACCTGGTCTTTATGCCTCGATAATAATTGAAATCTTCACGAATACTATTTGAAAGAACAACATATGCCTTGCTGACTGGTCAGCATACAATGTCATGTACCGGCATATAACCTGTGTCATGCTGCCGTGTGATCCATGGCGTTTTCTCGTACTGGGTACGAACTTCAATCATGCACCTGTAACCCTATGTGGTATTTTAACATACGTGAACAAAATAATGCTCTGTCATAAAACAAAACGAAGATAGCAATAGTATCCTTACAAAAACAAACACTATAATAAGCTTCTCAATGAAATATACTGTGCGCATATTATATCAGTTTTTCTATCAGGAACTACTGTTTTTTACCGTCCATTAAGCCATCAGTATTCTTACAAAATACTCCTTTAGCGAGTTCATTAAATATTTGTGTCTATTTTAATACTGTTCTTCTACAGTATTGGTTGTAGAATGCACGTGTTAGATTGGTTTGCTCAAATGGGAATCTTTATCAATAAATCTAAGACAAATATGCTGTGTTCTCACAATCCTCATAAGACATACATGGGTTCATATCCAATTTATTTACATGAAAGTGCCTGCAATAATTCCGCATGCCGTCCTGTTGTCTTGTTAATAACGCAAAGTATTAGATCCATATTTCGAGACACGCTATATCATGGCCTCATCACGTAGAACAAATTTCAAAACGTTTAAGATATGTATGTGCACACTTATATACACATCGCTTTCCTCATATGATATGAGTCTCAAAAAATTAGTATATAAGGCTTGAGGTGAATTGGCCATATTGGACATGGCTTAACAATTTATGGATCAGCATTGCTTTATAAATTCAACACAATAAATTAAATTTTAAACAATATCACCGCACACCTCGTATATGGGACGAAGCATCATGAGTAGTCCAGTGATACAATAGTGAATCACTTTCAAATGCTTCATCTGCATAGATAATTCATCTTTGACGCCGTAAAAAAAGATATTTCCCAACCGATTCAAAACAGCTAATGCAAAAATGCTCTCTCTAAGAGACGCAAATAAGTGCGTGCTAGCTCAAACCTACTACAACTTCGGGAAAAAAACTCGCACATTTGTCATCCCTTTGTACGCTCATAAAACAGATGGGGAAATTTCCAATAGTTCAAATCCAAAAATGTCTGAGGTCATGAGCTTTCAGCTTAACGGAATAATTGTGTAGAATCGGTCAACATACAAGATGTATTATCGGTAGGGTTTCGGGGTTCATGTGAACATATTTTATTTTGTATGTTACATGTCCCGTTTATATCAGTGTAGTAGCATCTTCGCCACGTACGCGTTCTCTGCATAGGTTGCTACATCAATTTTATAAGAAATATATTTGCAGTCAGTTTTAGACTGCTTGAGTAAAGTGTTTCTTTGCCCGACTGCCCAGTCACGCACACAAGCCGTACTAGCTGATTCGGAAATAGAATATATGTTTTTTTTTTCTTAAAATAAAGCTATTCCTATTCCTAAATCAAATAATTCATGAAAACCTGTGCAACCGGAAGTTTCATACAAACTAAGTGTCATGCAGAGCATAATGATGCTTTCAAGCTGTGGCAGGAGGCTTTTTTTTTTAACAGCGGAGCTGTTTAAGCCGGCACTAATGTGTGCCGCCTGCCACTGCGTTGCCTAGCAACCACCTCGCGGAGCATCGTGCGCTATGCTCGAGAGAGAGAAAGAGAAAATGAGAGTGAAAGAAAGACAAATTGTAGCAGTACCAACGAGGCAACGCAGAGAGGTGCTGCCGACTTCATCCGCGCTTCTCCGTTTCCCCGCATTAGTGCCGAATGCTTGCGGTGTCTGTGACTGCAGCAGGCGCCTCTGGAGGCGGCTCGGCCGAGCTCTCGCCAGCTGCACGCAACTGCGCATGCGCCGTAACGTCATCCCGGCGTGTCGTCTGCTGCGTGCCGCCAGTACACTGTGCACTTTCGCCCCACTTCCCCTACGTGTGCTCGGACTGCAAGTGCTTCGCGAGGTGTTCCCCGATGCCACGGACCATGAGGAAATGCTTATACACACTTTGTATAACTTAGCATCACTTGGCATTACTTCGTATAAGTTTGCATCACTTCGTATAGCCATGACCAGCTAGGAACCGATCAGCTCCGCTATGTCTTTAGCCTTGCGCCACTAGTGCAACCTACCCCGATTTTTATTTCCTTGCGTCCACTCGTTTAAAATCGTCTATAAATAAGATTTCATTTCAAGTCCTTCATAACTGTTCATGGCGAAGCTTGTGTCTTCTAGGAATGCGGACACTTAACTTGCGGGTACGCAAAATAGAAGGACACGTTATGCAAGTTGGAATGAAACTCTGACCACTTCAATTATTTATATCTTATTTTGTGCGCAGGACAGTACGCTTTTCTAAAATACTGGTGTTTGTGATCGCTGTGTTTTGCAGTTTGTAGACACTTCAGCCTTGCTTTTGGCTGTGTTTGTAATTGTATTTTATGTACACTTCTGCATTTTATATTTAGTATACTCGTTTGCATTTTGTATTTAGTGCATACTTTTAAACCTTCATCAGGCACAGTGTGAAATGTATGTGGGTAAGAAGCCCAGTCGGCAACTGATGCCTTTTGCCACATCTCCTGAGACTGCTATATGTATCTATACTGGGCGTCTCAAATGAACTTCAAAAAAAGTACCCATCATAGAAGAATCGACATTTGGGCGAGTTGGTACTGGTTGAACATCTTTGTCGTTTTTGCGGTGCCCCTTCAAGATACCATCATAAGAAGCAACCAAACATATTGAAAACATGCTGCAGCAAAACTGTGCTAGAGCACAAGTATTTCTGAACAAGTATCTCAGTAGAAACGAACTTCTGTTAACTTGAAAATGAACCTAAGAAAGCACAAATAGAATGAAAATGTATGGGTTACATGAGATTGGCGCTTGTTCAATATACCATTACTTCCGTTGACATCTCAGAGCCATCTTTGTTTAAAGGTGCATTTTAAAATTATATTGCATGATTTATATTTTCTAAACGTTTACTTACGACTGTGATGCATTATTTTACTTAGTATACAATTTTACTTTCCTCGTGGTTGTTGTGGCTTATTCATTTTCGTGTCAAATTTTCTCTTTATTTGACTATTGCTCCAGTATCTGCTTGACGCATTTATTAAGACGTGTGAACTTAGCTTTTCTCGGCCGCGCAATGCAGTCTCCCAAGTCCCGGCTCCTGAAGCAGTTCCACCTCCAGGGCTGGCGCAAGGGTGACGTCACTCCACCATCCGTGGACCTCCTGGTGCGATTCCTCGGCAAAGTGGAGCGCTGGCAGCGGAAGTGCCCGCCCAAGAATCCCACCATTGTCGCATGCTTGTGAGTGTTATACGGGTGTTCCATGTCAGCATACATATAGACACGTGTACTTGTTTGTACCAGAGAGCTGGAAGAACGCCAACATTATACTAATCCATAAGAAGGGAGACGTTAAAGAATTGAAGAATTATAGACCCATTAGCTTGCTTTCAGTATTGTATAAAATATTCACCAAGATAATTTCTAATAGAATCGGGGCAACGCTTGACTTCAGCCAACCAAGAGAACAGGCTGGCTTCAGGAAGGGATATTCTACGATGGATCATAACCATGTCATCAATCAGGTAATCGAGAAATCTGCGGAGTACAATCAACCTCTCTATGTGGCTTTCATAGACTACGAAAAGGCATTTGATTCAGTAGAGATACCAGCAGTCATAGAGGCATTGCATAATCAAGGAGTACAGAAGGCATACATGAATACCTTAGCAAACATCTACAAGGATTCCACAGCTACCTTGGTTCTCCTCAAGAAAAGTAGAAAATTACCTATCAAGAAAGGAGTCAGGCAAGGAGACACAATCTCTCCAATGCTATTCACTGCATGCTTAGAAGTATTCAAGCTCTTAGACTGGGAAGGCTTAGGAGTGAGGATCAACGGCGAATATCTCAGCAACCTTCGGTTTGCAGATGACATTGTCTTATTCAGCAACAATGGAGACGAATTACAGCAAATGATTGAGGGCCTTAATCGAGAAAGTGTAAGAATTGGGTTGAAGATGAACATGCAGAAGACAAAGATAATGTTCAATAGCCTGGCAAGGGAACAAAAATTCATTGATCGCCAGTCGGCCTCTAGAGTCTGTAAAGGAGTGCGTTTATCGAGGTCAATTACTCACAGGGGACCCTGATCATGAGAAAGAAATTTACAGAAGAATATTTCGGTTGCAGTCCATACGGCAGGTATTGCCAAATCCTGATTGGGAGCTTACCACTGTCGTTGAAAAGAAAAGTGTACAATCATTGAATTCTACCGGTGCTAACATATGAGGCAGAAACTTGGAGGTTAACAAAGAAGCTCGAGAACAAGTTAAGGACCGCACAAAGAGCGATGGAACGAAAAATCTTAGGACTAAAGTTAAGAGACAGGAAGAGAGCGGTGTGAATCAGAGAACAAACGGGGATAGCCGATATTCTAGTTGACATTAAGCGGAAGAAATGGAGCTGCGCAGCCCATGTAATGCCTAGGATGGATAACCGGTGGACCATTAGGGTTACAGAATGGATACCAAGAGACGGGAAGCGCAGTCGAGGTCGGCAGAAAACCAGATGGGATGATGAAGTTAGGAAATTTGCAGGCGCAAGTTGGAATACGCTAGTGCAAGACAGGGGTAATTGGAGATCGCAGGGAGAGGCGTTCGTCCTGCAGTGGACTAAAAATATAGGCTGATGATGATGATGACTTATTTGTCTTCATCGGGTGACCGCGTTTCACCATCTAACAAATGTTATCGCTCAGCGCAGGACGCACGTGCATGTATCGGAAGTTTCTCGAATGTTATGGATCGTTCTATCCACTGTCAGTTGTACAGGAACCAGCATTTTTTGGAATATGCTGGAACCTTCGATGACTCATGTTTAAAAGCCGATGCGCTTGACCCATTGATCAGATTTCAGACGATCACCAACTGTGTTCGCCGCTATCGTTGTTCTTTGAGTGTAGCATATTTCTGCGGGCTAAAGTTCGCCCAACAAAAAGTCAGTCTCGTCATTCACAGTTTTGCAGCTGTTTTCTTCATTGTTACTACTACATGACATCTGATGGAGGTGTCACCTTATCTCTGTGTCTGGCAAGGACATCGCTATCATTAAACAAAGGTGCGCAAACGCACTCTTTACAATGAACAGACAGATGACCGTCACGGTGACTCCTTGTGCTACACTTTTGTAGCTTTTAGTCTGTGGTGCTCTCCCCAACTTTCTTGTATGGGAAAAATCGCAACGGCCTCGAACGATGGCACATAAGCCGCTCACACCCTCCCCTTCTGTCTCTCTCTTTTTTGGGAGGGGGAATATACAGCTACCATTTTTCCAGACGTGACTTTAGCCTGTTTGAAAGCTAATGAATGTACAGGAACCTTTCTAAGCTTTTTTTTTCTTTCGATGGCCTACAAGTCCACAGTTCAATTTTCCCAGCCACTTCTCAGGTGCCCAAGAATGTGCTTCCACCTTCCAATGTGTTGAGGAACATTCATCACGTGCGTGCAACACAGCCATCGCCCATGGCAGCATTGAAAGGGCTGTGCGATTTTTACAAGCTTTGAAAGTCAGGGCGTCAAAGGGAACCCGAACCGAAATTTTGGCCCTAACTAAACCGGAACCTGAACCAGCATTTTTGGAATGTGCCGAAACCTGTACCGAGCCTGAGCCGACCCTCAACCTAAAAATAAATTAATAACGATTAACGGCTCAGAAGGAAGTGAGTCAGAAGGAAGTGAGTCAGAAGGAAGTGAGTCAGTCAGTCAGAAGGAAGTGAGTCAGGGCGACACGAGTATGCAGTATAAAATAAATTAATTTCAGTTGGCGCATCCAGTAGCAGTGTTACGACTCGTATAATGTGTTGTATGAGAGAAAGTGGCAGGCACTGGGTGTAGGCCGGTAACTACAGCTACCTAGATCGAGACACTTGCACTTTTGAACTCTACCTAGGGGGAGCTGAGCTGCACTGCCCTAACCTTGTTTCACGCCTCCCGCCTAATCATTGTTTTTCTTAAACTAGACTGTTCAACCATTCGGTCAGGTGACTGAACTGCTACCTTCAAAGAGAAAAAAAGCTAGTTTGTTTTAGAGAACCCATAGGACATGCACGTTTGTCTGCCATCCAATTGGTGAATGAACAATAGTTCTGAAAAAAAAAAGGGTGTACGAACCCCCTTTCATCGTTTGCAAGATTAGTTTTCAGGAAATAAGCCTTGGAAAGATGAAATGCGCCAAATTATACCTTTATAATTCTGTCGTCATTTCTAGAACCTCAGCGTCAAATTCCTTCAAGTACTCGTGTTAAGTACTAGAAGAGACACTTGGGCGAGATGGTGGGAATTCATGTGTGGAAAAAAAAATAACAGCGCTGGGTAGACAAGGACACAAGGAAGAACACGACACTGGCGCTGATTCACAACTGAACTTTATTTAAAGGAAAATTCACATTTATACACCATGGCCAACAGGGCGATAAAAAGCGACTGTACACGCGCAGCATTAACCATTCGGGTGACGTGTAGAACCACACGAGGCATAAACCATAGCGTCATCAAAAAAAAAAAAAAAAAAACGAGTGCAACCCAACAAAATACTATCTTTGTCAAACTCAAGCTGCTGTGAAATACTGGCTTGCAAAAATCTT
Organism: Dermacentor silvarum; assembly: GCF_013339745.2. Lineage (NCBI taxonomy): Eukaryota > Metazoa > Arthropoda > Arachnida > Ixodida > Ixodidae > Dermacentor > Dermacentor silvarum. The sequence goes on along the minus strand of NC_051164.1, from coordinate 5,993,271 downwards.
AACTCTTTATTACTAAGAGCAACGGACGGCTTACTAATACATCTTGCCCCTTCCCTATCAATATCATAGTTTGATCTTTATGCCACAACAAAGAATCTGTATTTCTTTCTATCGGTTGGCACCCACACTCTCTTCAATGAGCCTGCAAATGCAAACCCCCCGTACCTTTTACTGATGACAAGTGCTCCGTTAATCTGATGTTCACACATCGACCAGTCTGGTCCATATAAACGTTCCCGCATGACAGTGGTAACCTGTACACGACAGCAGATCTGCATCGCACATATTTATTTCTTAACTTCTCAGAACAAAAACTACATTCCCTACCATGGCCCGACAATATTTTATGCAAACGGGAACATAGAGACGATGTCGTACATTATGACAATATTTTCGCTCATGAGCTTGTTGTTTTGGCGGGATGACAAAGTTCCGCATCTTCAGGCATTGCAGATACAAGGTAGGCAGAGTTGGCTTTGGTGTCATGTCCAGACAGCAGACCCCATGTAGAAGCTCGTATGACGGAAGTTTCAGGGATACGAGAACGTTATTCATAAACGCGCCCCTGATATGCCTAAAAATGGACAGATAAAGCAGTACTTCCAACCACAGAAAATAGATGTCTTACCTAACAAGACATCGTATATCAGCATGTTAAAGAAGTGTATTACAGTAATTAGGATATGACGTCCTTTTATAGGGAAGTGCAATGTGAAATCTCTAGTAAGGTGTTCAAATTTTACTAATTTGTGTGCACATGCGGTCTGAGGGCTCGCTTACCCATGTTTGAGTGCTCAATGTTTGTCTTTATGCAGAGACCTAAGCACGCTTAAGCAAGTTAGCGTTGGTGATAGCGCCATGGTAGTGTAAAGGCTCCTCAGTAACTTCCCAGCGTTGTGTCCTGCAGCTTCGACATTTAGCTACTTGATACTGTGCGCATTGACACCTCTACGTGGAAGCACATATTGATTCGCGGAATGTAAAAACGGAGCCTGCTCTGCTACATGGAGCCATATTCATGGCTTGCACGTTCACGGACATCGCTTTCAGGGGGCACTCTTTCGGCAAGAAATCTGAGGAAACATGCGCCATTAAGCGCTGCGCAGGAAGCCACATAATGCAAATGTACGCAGGCAGTAATTAATCGCCAATATATTGTCACATTGTAGGGATGGTGAAGAATTACACAGTACCAAAACTATGGGTCACGAATTTAAATCGTTATTGGGTTAACTTGGGTCCAGAAAAACGAGCGATACTGAAAGCACTATGATAATGATGAACACAGTCGTCGGTTTTTGAAATTTTAACTACGGGTTGAGCACGTCAGCTATTTACATGACTTGTAGATTCCAGCGTAATCGCACGGGCTCACATACCTTTTAGAATAAACAACACTATTTGCGTCGTGCATGAAATCTGATTAGACAAGGTTCCTGCGCTATAGAATCGGCGACAACATTTGAAAAAGCTCCGATACAGGAAAGTGCGTCTTGCGCTGTGCGATAACTTTGTAACATTTGTTAACCTGTGGAAAATGGTCACTGGAAAAGAAGGTTGGAGAAGTATGCCTGTCTCCCATTGTGTGGCAAAAAGAGATAATGAAATGGGGGAGACTCACTTTGTTGGCTTTCCAGAGCGCACGAGAGAGAAGCACAGCTACAGTCTTGTTCTCGTATCGCAGCAACGGAGCCACCGCGTCTGGTCTCTTCTGCGCGGCGTCCTTCCTGGCAGAGCAGCTGAAGGCCGAGCGGCACGCCGACATCCTCATGGCCGCCCGCACAGTGCGACAGCACAGGCCCACCTTTCTGCCGTGCCTGGTACGTGAGGAGACCGAGCTATACACGCATAGCCTCTCAATGCACGCTTATTCAGAGAGGCGCACCAGCTGTCTCACGGTCCTCGACTCTCATACGCCCTTTGAGGCTTGTCTCGTCCCCAAACAATAGGGCTATTGTTTTACCTACACTTCGTGCAGGCTTGTGCAGACCAGTGCAATGCTGGGCAGAGGCTATGACGTGTTGTGCTACCCTTGGCTGACTGGACTGCAGTCAGTCGGAACAGGCTGCGTGTCGTCTTCCGCATCAGCAGAGGAAAAGCGCTAGACATCGCACTTGGTACCCACTGGCCGAGTATATATGCCTGAGCACTAAAAGCTGATGTACGAGTTTCCTTTCAGTAACAAATATAGACAAACTGTCGCTAAATTTATCACTAATGCTCACCACACTCTATGCAACTTCTCGATCCATATAATACAGTGCTGAACCTGAAACAGCCTGTGCACACTATCCGTGAAAAAGATCATTTTATTCAAGCGCAGCTCTGAGGCGCCCGTTCCTGTGTTGAGCGTCAGCGCTGTCCCTCGGCGTAACCGAGCGAACGAGCGCAGCGAAGAATGAAAGAGCGAACGCAGAGCGCAGCAGGCAATGAAAGACGTTGATAGCGAGGAGAGCACGAGGAGGAGAGCGGAGGAGGACCGTCGGTATAGCGAAAGTGTGAGAAGAAAAGCGTACTGCCGCGCAAGACGGGCGACGACCGCTACGAAATGGCGCCAGAGTAGCGCGCAGTCGTCTGTTCACCGTTGGCATGCGGCGAGCGCATTCAACGACACAATATAAGGAAACAAAGCTCTGCATGAGCGGAGGCATGTCTATGGCGGCTGCTGTGATACGCGCCCATGCTTCACCCACGAGCTGCCTCTCGCGATCTCCCAATTAGCGATGCAGTCGCGCCATACTTTGCTCCGCCTGCATTGTGCCGCACGAGACAGATTGTCCGCACCAGCCATTATGTTGCGAAATGAAGACACGTATAGAGCTGTGCTCAAATTTTGCATTAGGGAGTGCAGTAATTGTCGGCCAATTTTTTTTTTCTTGGAAGGTTAGCTCGCCTTCCTCTGTGACACACGGTCACGCCAAAACTTCGCTGCCGTTCCTGCAGCGAGGCTTCATGTATACCGACAGCGCTGACAGTCGCAGACAAAATGGTGGCACGCGTTTGCAACGCCAGCCTGTTTGTATGACCTCTGCTGCCTACACTCATCAAAGCTTCGGGGTAGAAAGTAGTTTTCTTGCTACACTTCTGCTAAAAAAATGTTTTTGTGCAAGTGGGCAGAGCTACACCTTTTCTACACCGACTAAACAAAATGGCGACTTCCCAGACTACCTCACACTTGCGCATGCGTAGACTCGTGTAGCGAGTGTAGGCAAAAAAAAATAGCCCTAGTAATTGCCATCTATAATGCGTGCCTTTCTTTTCCTTAACGCTGCGCGCCTTCTAAATCACAGAAGGCATGACACAGCATTCATGACAGCAAAGTAGCGAGCACAGAGTGTCAAAGGAAGAAAATGCATGCAACATAGATGTCGATTTATTGTTCGGAGGTGAGATAAGCCTCGAAATGCTTCGTTTTTTTTTTAGCATGTTGATCACATGAATGCCCCTCAATTCATCTCATGTTGGTGTTTCATAAACAGGCTTGGCAGTAATTAAATTCAGATAATCAAATCAATAATGAGCAGAGTGTAGATATTCTTTCTGAACTAGAATGTGTTGTTCACGCAAGCTAAGTGGAGCAGCAAGGCCAAGTTTTGTCATGAGTCACTGCGCCGATCACAACTGCGAATAACATTTTACAATCGACCACAAAAAACATTCAGAAGTCTGTGTGTGCTCCTATCGGGGTCGTCTGTTTCACGTTAAAATTATTTATTTGCAGCCATGCACCAGCTAGCCCAGCAGCACTTCCTTCTTATCTAAATCGTAAATTATTTTTCATTTATTACTAATGGCTTCCCCAACATTCATTTCTTTAACAATACCTTAGAAATGATCGCATATTTTACGTAAAATATGCACAACCGATTTATTAATTAATTCATTCATTTACTTATTGTCAATACTGTGAGTTTCGGGCTGCGTTACATGGGTGGGCATTTTCCCAACACTGAAACCAAAATATACAAAGAGCATATAAACAGCATACAAACAGCGTAATACAGTTCTTTCATGCAAATAAATAAACACGAAATTAAAATTACACAATAAGTGATTCTAACATCCTTACAAAAATGATGCGCGCATTTGTACCGTCAAATATTTATTAATTTAGTTTATTCCACTCTTCTATAGTTTTGTAGCAAACCGGACGTGCGTCTGGTTAACCTCCCCACCTTTCCTCTCCAAGCAAGCTACTAGCACTGGGGGCACGGGGTCATACACGTCAACATTATACAGCACAAAGGAAACCTCAGGCTTATGTGAGGCAAAATATATGTACATGACTGGGATCCGCAGCGTTCATTTAATTAAGAATATACATTGGACTGGTTTTTACTTAGTAAATGAAAAATAAACACGTTAGAAATAGTGTCGAAGAGATGCTATGTATTAAAAACAAGCCGACTGGAGCCGCGGCTCTGTAGCCAGCTTTAAGCCAACAGTAATAAAAGGTCCCAACAGATGGCGCGAGAGCAGGGCGCACGCGGGAAATTATAATTGAGTTCAGCAAAACCTCCATTGCATCCAT